>NC_065448.1:95310337-95613367 GCF_917563875.1 Diabrotica virgifera virgifera | reverse complement strand
TTCACGTGCAGCGAATGTGAACTTAAAAATAAATCACGGGCACATATTTTGAATGTGTGAAAGTAAGTTATAAATTTATGTATTTTATTTTTTCTGTTTCTTTCTTTATTTTAGTATTCTTTTATTTTTCTTTACTTTAGTATCTTTATTCGTATGTGCTGTTATAAAAATCATTGTAAAATTTGCTCTGTAAATGGGAAACTGTTGGGCAATAAAGGCTATTATTATTATTATTATTATTATTATTATTTAAGCTTTGAATACTCGTACTTAGATTTGAGTACTAGCCGAAAAAAATATATATTCAATCAACTATAACTCAAAGACAATGACGTCGACTTTGCAAAGTAACAAGACACTTATTACTCAACACACACACTACACATTACTCCCCTGACTTAGTGATAAGTTATACAATTACGTGGCTAAAGGTTCTAGTTCTAAACCAAAGCCAAAATCAGAGAGAAAAAAAAAACTATAACTCACTTTTAATTAATTATTCTAAAAGGTTTTTCACGTAAAGAATCTATTCGATTTTTATCATCTTCAATTTTGGTCATCGTAAGTATTTTGTTAAACTTACAGTTTTTGAATTTTATATGAAAAACCGCTTTCCACCATGCATTTGTTTCACGAAAAATTCAAATCTTTGATCTTTAATAACTCAAAAAGTATTGATTTATTGTAATAACTTGATATAACAAATTTTGCTTAAAATTTGTCCCTCTATCGATTTGTGGGGTTATTTTTAATAAAATAGTTTTCACCCACTATAAGGGGTGGTATCTGGTATCCACCCCCAGGGTAAAAGTGCAAGTTGGCACCAAATCAGTTTTGTTTCTTGAGGTATGCTCTAACTAGTCACCAATTTTAATGCAAATGGATGGAGGTTTAACAAAATAGGAGTTAAAAACCTTTAATGACTGCACTAACTTTCCCCTTTCATCCCTTATTGCTACTTCTTGTATCCACCGAGGTGTCAGCCTGAAAGGGGTCATAATTGTCAATATACATACAATGGACACATTTCACAGAAAAACGCCATATTACTTATGACGGTGATTTTTCGGCTCTAGCTCTCCGTCTACAAGCACATTTTTTAATAATCTTAATACAAACAATCAATTACAAACAACGGACATTAAGCTTCGAACATATACAGGTGAGATCATTGAGCCTCTTGGTGAATGCAAAGTAAAATCTACGCTACAAAAATCAGCAGGATACAGGAAGATTGTTTGTCCTACCTATTTTCGTCAGAGAATGGTTACGTTTGTTCGAAATTAATTGGAAACAAATTAACAATTTGGAAACTAACTTCCAGTATTCTGAAGAAATTTTAAAAATAAGCTGACCAAAGCTCTTAAAGATTATAATGATTTGTTTTCTCAAGAAATTGGACTAATTACAAATTATACATATTCTTTTCAACTTCTAGAAAATGCACAACCTGTTTATGATGGAGCTCGACCAGTTCCTTTTGTCCTTATAGAGAAAGCGTTGAAGAAGAAATTGATCGATTAGAAAGAATAGGTATCATTGAAAGAATAACCTCTAAATGGGGAACCCCTGTAGTTCCGATTGTTAAGGGTATAGTGTAAAAGTACGAAATTCATATACTTTTTTTGGGAATTTCTAAAATAAAAAGTACTGTACCAATTGTTTTGAAAATTTGCATGAGCATTTATTATAAAACGAAGTATATGTAAAACAATTTTCACAAAAAAATATTGAAAATAAATGATTTATGCGCCATCTACTGGCATTGTGAAAATAAAAACGTGGCCTCACTGCTGCAGTGATTGGAACTATGTAATAGAGATCATGAAACATAAAATTTCAAAGTGATTATTGAAATATTAGTTATTTCATATACCGTCAACTAGGATTTTTAAAAAAATATTAAAATTTGGATTAATGACGAAGTGTTGAAATTTTTTTTTTTAAATTAGCTAAAACATTTTCAGTTTCAAAAACCGCCAAACTGACATTTTTTATCCGAACAAGAAACCCCTAGTTGATGGTACAGAAAATAACTTATATTTCAATAATAACTTTGAAATTGTATGTTTCAAGATCTCTATTAGTCCCAATCACTGCAGCACTGGAGCTATGTTTTTATTTTCACGGTGCCAACAAATCGTTTAATTTTCAATATTTTTTTATGGAAATTGTTTTACATGTATGTACTTCTTTTTATAATAAATGCTCACGCAAATTTTCAAAACAATTGGTACAGTACTTTTTATTTTAGAAATTTCCAAAAAAGTATGTGAATTTCGTACTTCTACACTAGGATAGCCCAGGGCCGCTTTATCCATTAGGTAATATAGGCAGTTGCATAGGGCGTCAAAAATACTGTACAAAAAAATATTTGTATATAAAATTTAAAATCGAATAACATTTAAGTACATCCATCGATGGAATAGAAGTGGGCATTCATTTCTAGAAGACTCTCCCAGTGCAAAGTTAACGACGTTCTACACCTTCGTTGCGGGGTATGATCTCAGAGGAAAGGGGGGGAAACTTATATGCAAGCGAAAGTTAGTAACAATGCATTTATAGCAGAATACTCAAATCATATGTTTCAGTATTAAATACTTTATGAAAATAAATTATAATAAATTACGGAAATTACGGAATAAATCACGGAATTAATTATAATAAATAAATTAAAAAGAAATGGTACGGTAAACAATTCTCATTTTTTCATATGTTATTCCTTACAAAAAACCTTTAATGTAAGCACAAATAATTAAAAATCGTAAATTTGGGTCAAAAGTTATTAACTTTTTAAGAATTCCCATAAGAGCCCATGTTAAAACTTAACTTTGACCCTTAATAGTAATTAAACGGCACGGTAAAACAATTTTTAAAAAATCAAGTCTTAGTTTTTTGAAGTAAAGTATAACATACTAAAATTTCATGCAAATCCTTAATTCTTTACCGAAGGTGTAGAACGTCGTTAATACCACCTGAAGAATTTTTTGTATCTACCGATCCTGCTGATTGGACAAAGATGACTGAATAATAGAATATTTAATTATGAATCCTCCACAACAGGACCTGAATATTGACTTGTTATGTTCCGCCATTAGAGAGCGTTTGACTGGAATAAACAGATCCATAACAAGGAATCATTTTTTCAGAAAAATGTTGAACGGTGAAATGAAGTTCAGGAATTGGCTACTTTATTCTACATCGAAAAAGAGTGTATATATTTTGTATTCCTTGCCGTCTATATCAGGCGCAACCGACTTCTTTCACTACGAGGTTTCAATGACTGGAAGAATGCTGGCTTCAGATTAAAACAACATGAAGAATCATGTTGACAGAAAACAAAGGACCACCCGGCAAATGTCTTAAGTTTACTCAATCGAGGTAAATTAAAAAACAGAATAGACTGTTCCATAACAAGTAGGTTCAGAAGCGAAATACAATACTGGCGCAACGTGTTGTTGCAACAAGAATTACACTGACCACAGGGGACTTGTCATTAGAGGAGATAATTTAGTTTTAGGATCAGTTCAAAATGGCAACTTTTTAGGTTGTTTAGAACTCGTAGCAGAATTTGATCCTTTTTTACGTAAGCACCTTACTAAATTTAGTCAAGGGCACTGTAATTATCTGTCAAACACTATATATGCGAGGAACTAATAGTTTTGATGGGAAGAAAAGTAAGAAGAACGATTGTTGGCGAATTAAAGCAAGAAAAATACTATTCTATAATAGTTGATTCGTCACCAGACTTGGCTTATGTTGATTTTTTCTGTTATATGTATATAAACATTATGCAGTGCATTGGAATAAGTGTTACCCCTCCCTATTAACTTATATATTTTTATCACATAAGCAAGTATGGTGGTATTTGTATATTGAACTATACTGGAATGGGGTTTGTTTAACAGGAAGGCACTATGTACTCATAACTTCTTTATTTGGTTAAACTAATACCGTATAAATGTATTCAGTTGATAGGTGACATTATTCTGCTCTAACGGCAGCAACCTCTCAAACCTAACTAACTAATTCGACTGACCCACTAATGACTCAAATCTGATCGTGTTCCCATATTTATCAAATATTTCGTTTTGTAAATATGTTTGTATATATTCTCGTTAGTGTGTCAAAATGAATAATCACAACCTTGTTGAGTAAGCAAAACGTGGACTTTAACTAAGGTGTTCTACTTTGCAATTATTATAACAAATATGCGTAATGTTTATTGTTTTATAAATAAATATCTAACGACTACTTTAGTTAATTTAAGGATTTCTAAAATATCTAAATAATGAGATAAATCCCATTATATCATCCCCCTTAGAAAAGAAAATTTTCTGAGCCATGTACCGTGCTTCCTTTTTCCTCCCCGAAGAGAAGAAAATTTTCTTATTATCGTTGTTCTGAAGCTATTTCCTTGTAGCATTTTTATAATTACGTATTTTTTATGGGAAATAAGCCACAATTTTATCATTAAATATTCTTATTATCATCATCAACTGACTACGTTATATGTATAGATTTATACAAATTTTTACAAAAAAATATATAAACAAAATTTACATATATATACAATTTATTTCACTAATTACCAAACATCGTCTATTCTTAGTTATTTCTTTCCTTATGACTCGCGAAAATCTATATTCAGAAATTGCATATTATACTTTACTTTGATTTCAGAGGTTTAAAAAAAATTACAACTCCTTCATTTGAACTTACTTGTTAATTCTACTTCTTTACTAGACCCTTAAGACAAATCTTTTGATGTTCTCCAATTTTTAATATTCTTCTATTAGAAATTATCTCTTTTTCTTATTCTTCTTCTTGTCTGGTACTTCACAATAACTACATATTTCTTCATTTTCTTTATACCTAGTACTTTCTTCATCGTGTACTATTAAACAAAAATCTTCTTCTTCTTTATATTTCTTCATTATTTCTTTATCATTTACTTTATATTTCATATATCTTCCTTCCTATATTTGTATTATTTTCATAGTTCTTCATTTATATATCATTTGCTTCATAAATTCTTCATTTTCTAACCCTTACCTACTTGGTGGGTAGTTTTTCGCAACTTTATATCCTTGCATTTGCTTCCGGTCCTTTTGCACGTCGTTAGTCGTGAGAAGGTTAGTTCCAAAAAGACAAAATTGATAGTTGTGCGCTTAAATAAATCTTCTACATCTTGCATCCCTAACTTCCTGTCTGATCTGATATACTCAGTCTAGGTGAGATCCAGTTAGTTTCAAAACACGAAATGGGTATGCTAATATCTTCTAATTTTCATTTTGTACCTTTTCCTTGACAAGAGTTGGTTTTTATTGTCTAAATTGTCTTTAATTGTATTTTATTATAAAATATTTATACTAAAATTCGACCGATATTTAAAAAATTAAAAAAAAAGTCGGTATCAAAAAAAAATTCAGCATTCAATTATGAAAAAAAATCGAAAGAAAGTGTGAATAAAAATAGACCATATTCTGTTAAAAAAATATCATGAAAATCTCCTACTAATGAAAATCTCCTGAAATATCATGAAAATCTCCTTACATAAAGAAAATTTCAGCTTGCAATTGCTGAGTAATTAATATTAAGTCTGGACGTCCATTAAAATATTTACATAAAAACTACTAATGAGAAAAACCTACAAGAGCTAAATAGTTAATCTAATTTTTTTTTACTAGCTAAATAGAAGTTCAGTTTCTTCACGCGAATAGTCACTTTTACGTCACAAAAATAATCTCTATTTCTTTAATTGAAATACAGTCTTACATGACCTCATTCGAATAAAATAAGTATATCTATATTATAGAAATTTAAAGTTATTTTATATATTATACTAATAATTATATTACTGGAAGCCATACAAAGTATTCTTCTTAAATAGTACTTTAGGGTAGGTAAAGGTAAAGGTACTGTAACTTTTTGTACTGCAGGTACAAAATTCTCTTCAATTATTCTATTTTTCCAGATCTTTTGACATTAATCTTCTTCAAATTATCCTTAATACTTGTCTTTCTCTAGGGTAACTTTTTAAATCTTAATATTTAATCTTCTTTTGTCTTTTTCCTCCGATGGGATTTTCTTTTCCTTTATAAACTCCGTTACTTCAACATATTTTTATAACTTGTTTTGTCTTTATTTTTCTTCTTATATCAGTTCATCATCATTTCTTAACTGACTTTCTTTTCGTCACAAAATCATTGTATATAAATAATTCACTCTCTCACGAGGAAATTCGTTTATTCAATAAAAAACTCCATATGCCATTATGGCAGTAGTTGTGGGCTCTCTCACGAGGACGAATTTTATTAGTCCTATGTACGTGGTATAATCACCTTGTATAAAAAATTATTTCTTTTCCGTAGTCATTTTTAATTTTTCCTTTTCAGGGTATGTTCCTTTGTCTTGTCATATTTATCATAAGTAAAAATCTTTGCATTTACGTGCATTTCTCAACAAAAATTTCCATTGATTGAGACATTTCCGTCTCTAATATAAGTCCTTTATGCTGGATTTTCCAATTTCTGTCCAACATCTTAAAATATTTTCTTTTATCTTTCCTTATAAACATAATATATTGATCGAATACTAATATGTTATATTTTTCAGGCTAATTTTATTTATCATAATAACTTTCTTCGTAAAAATTCGTCGCTTTAGCGAATTCATATGTAGTTCATTCGTTTCAATTTTCAATGTCAAACACGTCATATCATCATAATATTATACTCGAAATACTTAGTTTAAAAATAGTAAATACTGTTATAAACAAAATAACTTCCTTATGCAAAAAGTGCAGAAAAAGCAGAAATACATCAATCGAAATAAACTTATTTACGTACTCGTATGGTTAAAAATAATTATATTATTTCTTACCATATAAAATATAAGAATTGTTATATTTCTATTAAAATAAAACTATCGATTAAGATTATCTAGATATGATATGTATTTCTCAAAAAAAAAATCTTCTAAATTAGTGAAATACTTTTAAAACTTAATAATATACGAAAAAAATTTTACCTAATTTACTTATATTTAAGTGAAAATTAATAATTCTAGTTCTTCTTAAATGATTATATTTATATTATATTAATAAAAAAATTATTCATATCTGTGAGACTGTATATGCAACTTAAAAATAGCTAAAAGTTACTCACGATTAGGTACACATTTGTCCACTAGGCATTGTCCATTTCTTTCCATTTGTCCTCTTGACGTTTGGGCGTGGTCCCAAGTCTCCAAACCTTCGTCCATGTCGACGTCTACCATTTGGACTCGCTTATCGTTGGTCTCTCCAGCTCCATATAGTCCGTCCTATTCCATCTATCGATACCAATTAGTTTGGGGATTGGTACTTTACCCCAAATTTTCTTCGTTTCCTCCAGTTTTTTGCCATATTTGTTCCTGTTGTCTACTGCCTCAGAAGTCCAGTCCGTCTCTCAGGTCGCCATATGGTGGTAACTGATGATTTAACTATACTGGAATGGGGTTTGTTTAACAGGAAGGCACTATGTACTCATAACTTCTTTATTTGGTTAAACTAATACCGTATAAATGTATTCAGTTGATAGGTGACATTATTCTGCTCTAACGGCAGCAACCTCTCAAACCTAACTAACTAATTCGACTGACCCACTAATGACTCAAATCTGATCGTGTTCCCATATTTATCAAATATTTCGTTTTGTAAATATGTTTGTATATATTCTCGTTAGTGTGTCAAAATGAATAATCACAACCTTGTTGAGTAAGCAAAACGTGGACTTTAACTAAGGTGTTCTACTTTGCAATTATTATAACAAATATGCGTAATGTTTATTGTTTTATAAATAAATATCTAACGACTACTTTAGTTAATTTAAGGATTTCTAAAATATCTAAATAATGAGATAAATCCCATTATACTCGGACACTTCGATTTTTAAAATAATCATAGTATATTATAGCATCAATGTTTCGAACTATGCAATCCCTCTTCAGGTGACAGTCATAACTTTGATTTTTTGAGAAAGCTTTTGAGATAGTGATTACAAAAATGTATAATAATTTAATACTTTTTAAGAGCGCAGGCGCAAAATTTCCGTTCTAATGCTTTTTAAGTGACATAAATTTTTTCTAATCCTGAAAAAAATAATAAGTATTTTTTAAAAATTTAAACGCAGTATTAAAGATTACAGTATTATCGATTGTCGAAAGTCTCTGAGAAGATCTATGTTCATTTTAATAAATTACAGGGGTGAAAAACAAAAGAGAAAATTTAGTGGTATGCGTTTAAATTTTTCAAAAATACTTACTAGTTTTGTCAGAATTCGAAAAAAAAAATGAATGCATTTAAAAATAATTCGGCCAAAATTTTGAGCCTACGCTGTCAAAAAGGATTCAAGTATTATATATTTTTGTAATCAGTATTTCAAAAGCTTTTAAATTAGGTGTCACATGATTTACTTTCCCATTTAACAAAAATCAAAGTTATGCCTGTCACCTGAAGAGGGATCGCATAAAGTTCGAAACATTGATGCTACAATATACTATGATTATTTTAAAATCTACCTGTCCGAGTGTTTTACTTATGTGCTAAAAATAAATAAGGTAATAGGGAGGGGCAACACTTACTCCAGCGCACTGTATGTAGTTGTTCCATTTTATCTTTGCCCGTGCGTCGATGTATATAGTATACAGTATACACAATGTATTGTTATGATTTACTTTTTATTACTTTAATATCAATAAATCTTTATTTGATTACTCCAATTAATTATTTAATCAATTATCCAATTGTCGAAAATCATACAAAAAAATTAAGAAAAAATCTCAGGGTGCCTTTTTATAATACAAAAAAAAATATCTAAATTTTCTTATGTTATACTTATCTTCTCTCGTGGTTTCAGTATCTCTTAGTTGGTTCTAATCTGGAAAAAATATTAGGAAAGGGAATTAATAGAAATATAAAATAAGCATACAGAATTGTCTTTTATTATCAAAATCAATACTCTAAAAATCGATCAAATTTAAAACCTGTGGACACAGCTGTCCGAATGAAATTTTTACCACTTAAATTTATTCTAGTTAAAAAAAACAATTTATCGGTTTGTTCGCGTTGACTTTGATAAAACAAGCTAAACAAACAAATTTAGGTATTCGCAAAATTACCTATACTTCCTATTTACTTTTTGAAATATTGGAATCTTAATTCATATGCTTTTACTCAAAATTTTAGTTTCCGAACATAAAAATATCTTTCACATAAATCGACTGACCTTTTGCTTCACTCACTCTGATGTCTTCTCTTGACCCAAAACAGCTCTCCCTCGTTGACTATGTTAGGCTACCCATCAAAGCCCTCTCCGTTCTCAAGCTTCAAATCTATCAGCATACCAGCACCAATTCTCCAACGAGCCAGGCCTTTTTTTTAAACAGTACTCGATTCAAACAGACTCCAAAAATTCTCTCCTCTCCTTCTCACAATAATACAGAATCAAAGAGGTATTTCGTCTCAATTTGATCTGTCTCTCGTTCCACTTTTCAACTCTATTCTCCACTATCAAACAACCACTGGTAATACTTGCTATCTAACTATCCACGAAAACGTTGACTGCTCTTCAGTGATGCCAATAACATACCTACTGAATTCCTCTTTCCAAAACTATCTCAACATTCAAACAAAACTTTCCCCATTCCAAATTCCCAAACCAATCAGAGACATTTCTTCTTCCCCACTTTTTTTTTCATTCGAAAAATCCAGTCATTCTATCAAACAATACTTCTACTCAAAACTTACGACTTTTCGGAAATTATCTAAATATTCCTATCATTAAACAAACATATTTAAAATTCTAAACTTTCTTTACCTTAATTTTCTAAGAACTAATTACTGTGGCTTTTGGCTTCGTGCATAACAAAACACCGTTATAATCTCCAAATACCCTGAACAAGAACAATTATTGTCTATTCATATCACTTTTTTTCTTAATGTGTTTTATTTTTCAGGGAAAAAACTTACTAACGATAAATCACTTCTTAAAAACTACTTATAATAAATAGTTACAAAACAATATACAGGGTGTATCAAATTTATGTGCCCGCGTTATATTAAAAAATATATAATTTTTATTCTATCTTTGATTGATAAATTGATACACAATAGTATATACACATCGACGTACGTTTCTCTTTATGTTTTGACTTTATTTGTTTGAAAATGAATCGTGATGCATATGGGCAAAGATAAAATGAAACAACTATAAGCAACATTTTTCGCAAAAATGGTACATGCTTGACGGGCGGCTACTAGAGAATTGCCTAAGGCGTCAATTGACCTAAATGCGGCCCTGGGATAGCCCCTTAAGAAAGATGGTAGGATTCGTTTGTGTGCAGATTACAAAGTGACTCTAAATCGCTTTATTATAAATGATAATTATCCTTATCCCATCCTCTTCGCCAATTATGTTGTGTTTTTGTATGGAATTTAATACGAATAATTGTTCATAATATTTGACAAGAGATTATGTAATATAGTGATTAATATCTGACAACAATTTCTGAAACATCAAAACAATATTTACATAAAAACACTAATAAAATATTTAAATAAAATGATATTGAACACGCCCAACTGGGTAAACATTCCTTTTTTTGTTGCAATAATTTTTTCTTCCCAGTAAAATAGTTATTTGTATTTCAGGTTTTTCCGGGGAGGAGAATAAAATGAAAACTTTACCTGCACATTCATCTCGTAAAGGAAGCTGTAAGAATGTACCCTCTGAACCAGAAATCATGAATAAAAATATAAAAGTTACGCCTGGACAAAAACCTTACAAATGTGAAATTTGTTTCAAGCAATTTTCCCAAACAAATAATTTGAAGCAACATACGATAGTACACACTAGAGAAAAACTACATACGTGTGAAAGTTGTTTTAAACAGTTTAGCGTAGCAAGCAATTTGAAAACGCATTTGAGGGTGCATACTAACGAAAAGCCTTATAAGTGTGTAATTTGTTTTAAGCAGTTTTCTCGGAAAGACCATTTGGAAAAACATTTGCTAGTGTACACTGGAGAAACGCGATATAAGTGTGAAATTTGTTTTAAGCAGTTTAGCGTAGCAAGCAATTTGAAAACACATTTGAGAGTGCACACTGGAGAAACGCCTTATAAGTGTGAAATTTGTTTTAAGCGGTTTTCTCAAGCAGTTCATATGAAACGACATATGAGATTGCATACTGGGGAGAAACGTTATAAGTGTGAAATTTGTTTTAAGCAATCCTGTCTAGCAGTTATAGTAAAAAGACAGGTTTTTTTGGTGAAATTTTCAAATTTTCCAAACAAATTACGCGTGCATATAAATGAAAACCGCTATAAGTAAGCAGCAGTGTGAGAAAGAGCGTATACCGATAGCTATTTGTGTCCTCTGTTGTAGTTGAGTGAGTCCGTTCGCTCGAGAAAATCAAGTGACCTGGCGATATCCATGTTATTGTGCCTCGAAACGTTAGAGTAATTATTATATATATTATAGTTTTTTAAGTAATTTTTCTTAATTAAAGGAAAATAATACGTACTATACAATAGATTTTGCAAATATGACAAACTTATTATTATAAATATATAGGTAGAAAATGGATAGCACAAAAAAGAAAAGGCCCCCAGTCCCCAGCAATTCCCAAAGTCTTAATCAAGGCAGCGATCAAACAACAGACGGAAGAGGGGGTGCCAAGAATCCCTGGGCAGGACCCGGCTGCCATAAGATGACAATTTGGCTATGTTCTTACAATATTCGAACTTTGTGATCCAAGTATACGCCCCAACCAAAAGCCACGATGAAGAAGAAGTAGAAATATTTTATGATGAAATAAGAACAGCTATAGAAATAAATAAAGCAAACTACGAAATACTATTAGGAGATTTTAATGCTAAATTGGGCAAAAAAGAAGAATATTATGAACATGTAATTGGCAATTATGGCTACGAACAAAGAAACGATAGAGGAGAAATGCTTCTCAATTTCATGAATGACCATAACATGTACTCAATTAACTCCTTTTTCAATAAAAAACCAAGCAGAAAATGGACATGGATGAGCCCCGATAAAAAGACAAAGAATGAAATAGATTATATCTTAACGAAAAATAGAAACCTAGTAAAAGACGTATCGGTATTAAATCAATTTGACCTAGGACGCGACCATAGACTAATAAGAACAAAACTAGTAATAAACAAAAAACTAGAAAGAAAAAGAATACATGAAAAAAGATACAAATGGACATCTGAAGAAATAAAAAATAGTGAATTTAATAAAAAGATAATGCATGCATTAAATCAAGTTAACATGCAACAGATAAACTCCAATGATATTGATGATTTGAATAACCTTATAACCGAAACAGTGAACAAAAGCATTCTGCAACTGAAAAAAACAAAAACAACACAATGAATTAGATAAAGAAATATTACAACAAATAGAAAAAAGGAAGATCTTAAATAAATCTAACAAAAAGGGAACCGCAGAATATAGAGAACTTAATAGGCAGATTAGAAAAGGAATCAGAAAACAACAAAGAAAAGAAGAAGAAAAATTAATAACAACTATTGAAAAAAATAAGAGCCGACCAATGAACTGTCAATACGGATGGAATGGCCATGTCACGGTTCTTAGACATTACCAAATACTATGGACGTTTATTATGGACATTACCAAATACTATAGAAGGGTATTATAACGTCCAACTCCCACAGAAAACTGGCAGCACGTTGCCACTAGCGCCACTATCGGCTTGGATTGTAACTACGTTTTGACAACGTCAAATTTGATGTAAACATTCAAATTTTATTAATTTTTGGATAACGAGCTAATTTTTCTAAATTGTGTTTGTACTTTTACACAAAAATGTCTTGCAAAATGAGTGTGGTGTGTGCTTTGTACGGTTGTAACAATTATAAACAGCAAAAAGAGTACAAATCATTTTTTAGAATGCCAAATGACCCTTCTATAGTATTTGACATTACTACGGTTGCCTAAATCGACTAACCAATGAACATTAAGGGTGAAATTACGTCACGAGAGTTTACTGTCATTTGAATCGTAATATGATTTTTTTCGAATCCTGAGAAAACCAAGTATTTTAGAAAAATTTAAACGCAGGATGCAAGATTACATTATTACCGAGGGCGGAAAGCCCCTTAGAATAAACAAGCAGATTCTATTGAATGAAATATTTGAAATTAAATATCACACTTCTCTTTTATTTTCAGCCCCGTAACTTATTAAAATAAACATTATATAAGTTTTCAGGGACTTTAAGCCCTCGGTAATAATATAGTCTTTCATTCTGAGTTTAAATTTTTCAAAGATATTTATTAGTTTTCTCAGGATTCGAAAAAAATTAATACAATTAAAACACATTGAGAATTTTGACATGCGTCAAAATTTTGCATTAACTCATTGGGTGCATTCAGCAGACGCAATCGCTAACTAATCGATTAGTAATCGATTTGTGATTTACATGCTGAATGCCACAATTTATGTGGCATTCAGCAGAAAATCACTAATCGATTAGTTAGCGATTGCGTCTGCTGAATGCACCCAATGTAAAATTCTGAACTGTTGAATTCCAGCTTCCCTAATAATTATTGTACATCAAAAGACATTAGAAACTATTTGTAGAGGATTGAAATCTGTATTGGAAATAACTGTTAAAATTGGTCTACGTAATTAAACATATTCCAAAATTTTGTAAAAATGTAATACATTTTAGTTTTCAGCCCAAACTTAGGCCACACACAATGCAATAATGTTCACATTTTTGAACTGTCAATATTTTTATTTTATCATCTATTGTTTAAAAACAATACAGTTGATAAGATACCCTCAGTTGCGGAGAAAGGATTAATAATAAAGATTGTTTTATTTAGTCAATGGTGTGAGCACTGTCAGTTAAATAGTAACGTGTGGCCTTACTTTTACACGCATACCTATTGTGGCAAATGTATCAAATTTTTCAAAATTTTGGAATGCATTTAAATCGTAGAACAATTTTAACTTTTGATTTTAATACAGATTTTAATTCTCTACAAGTATTCTCTCATTACTTTTGATGTAAAATAATTAGGGAAGCAGGAATTCAACAATTCAGAATTTTACATTGAGTTTCCTATATAGGGCCCTTTTTACGATTCACCACCCGGTATAAGATAAAATGTGTACTATTTGTCTTATTATTTCATAATAACACAAATAATACACATATATACAATAACACACATTCAATGATCGAAAATCATTTAAAAATATGGGAATGTAAACTCTTGTGACGTAAAGTAAGAAATATAAGTCTCCCCACCACCGTCGGACAAGACGACCGTAATAAAGTCTAATAACCGTGTGGCCATGTCCCATTCAAATAGTGAAGCAAGATTGACACCAACATACAAGAGAGAGGTCCTAGAGAGAGACAGACAAGGTGTTGGAGAATTTGACAGGCCGTGTAATTTGAGTTGCCTATATAAATGGACCCGATTGAATCAGTATTTACAGTTCGTTGAATATTTTAACTTATATTTTAACTTGGCTAAGGCCTAATGCTGATTGGCAGTACATATTTCAAAATTTAACCACTTTTTTGTATTTAGGGGATAAATAGAGTACACAGTGCCATACTTGGTGTTTAGATACTTTTCAGAATTGTTATTTGTATTTATCAAAACAAATACCTACTTTCCTAAAGTATTTGGGAGTGAAATAATTTTAAAACTATTTAAATACTAAATTAGTGACTGTTTTATACAAAGTGAAGAAGTCCTTGATTATGTTTTTATGTTACTTTTATCTTTAGACTTTTATATTTCCCCGATTTAAGTTGATATAGACAACTCAAATTACACGGCCTGTCAAAGTTTCCACCACCTTGTCTGTCTCTCTCTAGGACCTCTCACTTGTATCGTGGCTGCATTAGTAGTTGTCTTTGTGACTCGAGTCTAGATCCTGACCCGAGGATTAGCGGCGTGTAATTTGTGTTGCCTATATAAACTTAAATCGCGAAACGGATCTGTTTATTATTCAGAAAATATTACAACTGTACAAAGCAATGTAACTAATACTACCTACTACTAACTTTGAAACTTGTCTGTGCCTGAAATTTCATCTCTCAGTTCATCTAAAACCGCTTCAAATGGAATTTTTGCAGCTAGTTTTCGCACTTATAGACGTTGCCTTTAGGGCAGATTGCAATTGCGCGCAGCGGTCAGAAAGGAGAGAGACCTAACCCTTCGGTCCAAACCTAACTTGCGGGTATTAGAGTGAGAGAACCGCAGGAGGTATTGACCGCTGCGCGCAATCACAACCCACCCTGCCTTTAAGCACTTTTAAAGGGGCAATTGCATCCAATTTGTCGGGATGCGAACTTTTTACATGTCTTTTTAAATCATGTTTACGTTTATACACCTTTCCGAATTCCACGCACTTATTAATTCTTTCCACACCGAACATTTTCGTTGTCAAGAAAATGAAATACCTACTCAAAAGCAAACACAAACACAGAACTGTGAACAGTAGAAATGATTGAATCCGAAAATTGATCTAACAGCTTCACTGTTTAATTGGTAATTATACAAAGAGTCTACATTCTACCACATCTACTACTATTTTAATATTAAATATCATGCAACCGCAGTAAATATTGGTTTTTATTATCGCTAAATGGTCTTTTCAGCGTTTTAAATAACTCAAAAGGCCCATTTCGTTGATTCAAGTTTATATAGGCAACCCAAATTACACGCCGCTAATCCTCGGGTTGGGATTTAGACAGAATATCTTTGTGCCTATTCCATCCGTATTGATAGTTCATTGGAGCCGACACTAGGACGACGTCAGATAATATCATTAATGGGAAAAGACGAAAATGAAATCACAACTAGAGAAAGCATACTGAAACGAATAGAAGAATTTTACACGGAACTCTACAGAACACATCAACAAGACGATGAAATGAGACCAGCACGGAAATTAATAAGAAATGTTGGATCGGAAATAATGCCAAAAGTAACAATTTCAGAGGTAACTACAGCATTGGGAAACATGAAGAGAAATAAAGCTGCAGGAGAAGATAGTATTACTACAGATATGATATTAGAAGGAGGTAAGGAACTCATTGCAATTGTAACTAAGCTTATAGACAGTTGTTTACACCAGGGCAAAGTCCCTATCTGGAACAACTCTAAAGTAATCTTATTACACAAGAAAGGTGATAATCGAAAGTTGGAAAACTACAGGTCCATCAGTCTATTGTCATACCTATTTAAAATACTGACCAAAGTCATAACTACCCGACTAACAAGAAAATTAGATGAATACCAACCATATGAACAAGCAGGTTTTAGAAAAGGCTATTCAACTTCAGATCACCTGTTAACCACAAAAATATTAATAGAAAAATGTAACGAATACAAGTTTCCAGTTTTTATAGCATTTGTAGACTACGAAAAAGCTTTCGACACTATAGAACACACGGCCGTAATAAACGCAATGCAAAATTGTAGAATAGACGGCAGATATATTAACTTAAAAGAAACTATGAACCAAGCTACAGCTACATACTACCTAAATGAACATGAATACACGAATCCTGTACCATTAAACAGGGGAGTCAAACAGGGAGACACTCTATCACCCAAACTGTTCACCTTAGTTTTGGAGGATGTTTTTAAAAATCTAAATTGGAAATATAAGGGAATAAACATCAATGGCCGCTACCTCAGTAATCTACGATTTGCGGATGACATATTCCTGATAGCTACTGACCTACACGAACTGCAAACCATGCTTTCAGAACTACACACAGAATCTTCTAAAATAGGACTGAAAATGAATTTAAACAAAACAAAAGTCATGCACTCCGAAGAAACGATGACAATAATAAACAACAAAGTTATAGAAAAAGTTGAAGAATATAATATATACTTAGGACAAAAAATAATACTAAATAGGGAAATTCAAACGGAAGAAATAAAAAGAAGAAGAAAGTTAGCATGGGCAGCATTCGGCAAACTGAACTATATACTCAGAAATCAGCAAATTCAACTACATCTTAGATCTAAAGTTTTTGATGCATGCATTATTCCGATATTAACATATGGGGCACAAACATGGACAATCACAAAAAAGAATATGAACATACTCAGAGTCACTCAATACGCGATGGAAAGAGCAATGCTTGGTATATCACTTAAGGACAGGAAAACAAACACATGGATAAGACAGAAAACCAAAGTCACCGATGTGGTACAAAAATCACTAAAATTGAAATAGGAATACGCTGGACATGTAGCTAGGAGCGATCTTAACAAATGGCACAGAACAATTCTAACCTGGAGACCATACGAACACAATAGACCCAGAGGCAGACCTCCTATGAGATGGACAGATGATCTGAAACGAACTGCCGGGAAAAATTGGCTACAAGTAGCGTACAACAAAAAACAATGGAAAGGAAAACTTGAAGAGGTTTATGTTCAGATGTGGACGTGAATGGCTAGAAGAAGAAGAAAAAGAAGGTAGAAAATATAAAACTATAAACTAAATTAATTCGGTGTCCGAATCTTGTACTTCTTCTTCAAACTCCTTATCTGAGCTTAAATGTTCATTCTGTTCTTCTTCGTCAGACTCCCCTCGAGACTCAGATTCCTCTTCTACATGATCTGTAAATAGTTATTATATGGATTTCAAATTAATTAAAGATTAATCAGTGATTAATTAATTGAGTTGCTACGTATTCTCTGTCCTTTTATACGGAGTCGAAGTCTGGACAATTACATGCGCATCTGAAGGAATACTTACCATTGTTGAGATGTGGTGTTATCGAATAATGTAAAAAATATCATGGACGCAACACTTAACAAACACGGAAACATTAAGAAAGATGAAAAAGGCAAAAGAAATACTCAACACTATGAAGGAAAGAAAAATGAGCTAAAATAAATATTCATTCTCTTCTCCTTCGTCAGACTCCTCTCGAGACTCAGTAAATAGTTGTAATATGTATTTATAATTAATGAAAAATTACCAATGCTTAATACTTTTCCTTATATATCCAATCACATCACGTTTTTTATTTCTTAGTGTAGGTATGACCAAAGTAGCTCATGTTTATTTCCTTCGTAGTGTTGAGTATTTCTTTTGTTTTTTCATCTTTATTAATGTTTCCGTGTTTGTTACGTGTTTCGATGATATATTTAACATTATTCGATAACTCCACATCTCAACAACGGCAAGTCATTTTTTAGAAGCGCCCGTGATTGTCCAGGCTTCGACTTCGTATAAAAGGACGGAGAATACGTAGCAACTCAACTAGTTAATCACTAATTAACTTTTAATTAATTCTAAATACATATTACAACTATTTACAGATCATGTAGAAGAGGAATCTGAGTCTCGAGGGGAGTCTGACGAGGAAGAAGAGAATGAATATTTAAGCTCAGCTGAGGAGTTTGAAGAAGAAGTACAAGATTCGGACACAGAATTAATTTAGTTTATAGTTTTATACTTTTCTACCTATATTTTTATAATAATAAATTTGTCTTTTTCTATCATATTTGCAAAATCTATTGTATAGTACGTATTATTTTTCTTTAACTAAGAAAAAGTTACTTAAAAAACTATAATATATTATAATAAATACTCTAACGTTTCGAGGAACACTAACATGGATATCGCCAGGTCACGTGATTTTTCTCGAGCGAACGCACTCGCTCAGGTACAACAGGGGACGCAAACAGCTATCGGTATACGCTCTTTCTCACACTGCTGCTTACCTATAGCGCCTTTCATTCACATGCACGCATAATTTGTTTGATCACATGGCAGTTGGAAAATTTCACCAAAAAAAACTGTCTTTTAGAATATTTATTTTTAATATTAAAAAATACCCTGTCAAAATAACAATTGCACCTCCATGTCCGGAAGGAATGTACATAGTTATGCATGTATAGTTGTGTATTTTATACTCGTTAATAGTATGTATACTAGTACAGATTCAGATGAAATCTTCTGAAGTTCAGATGCATCGCCTGAAAATAATCCTGGGGCGCCCATGCAGTATCTTGCAAAGTTAAAATCGCCCTCAAATCGCCTGGCCTGTTTATTTTCTTTATATTTGAATATTTAAATTTACTTTAAAGTCACGTCAATGATATTTTTTGTAATAACAATTTTTACCCTTTTGTTTAACTTTGGGGGGATTTTTGGGGAAAATAACCGCTGCCCTCCAGCCAGACCGGCATTTTTGTATTAGGCTATCATAGAAGAGTCACCTGAAAAATTTTCAGGTCGCCTAAAATACCTACTCAAAAATGTCTCACAGCTCTTGGGCCATTAATATGAAACGGCATATGAGATGTCATACAGGAGAGAAACCTTATAAGTGTGAAATTTGTTTTAAGCAGTTTGCTAGAAAAGATGGTCTAAATGAACACATAAAAGTTCACACTGGAGTAAAACCTTATAAGTGTGAAATTTGTTTTAAGCAGTTTACTAGAAATAATACTTTGAAAAATCATTTGAGAACGCATACTAGAGAAAAACCGTAAAAGTGTGAAAATTGTTTTAGGGAGTTTGCTAGACAAAGTTATTTACCTAAACACATGAAAGTTCACACTGGAGGAAAACCTTAGAGTGTGAAATTTGTTTGAAGCAATTTTCTCACATAATTACGAGGGTGAATCAAATATAAACCCACCTTTTCGTCCCCGCTTAGCTGAACTGACAATTTGTCTAAATTGTTGGATATAGATAAATAAATTAAATATTTTTATAGCGGTCCTATCTACTGGCCGCTTTACTAGTTACTGTATTGTGTGTTGCGTTCAACGTTTGTTTCAACAAGTAGTTCTTAAAATACAGCCATTGAGTTAACAACGTTTTATTTGTTACTTAAATCTCCCATTTTTGTTCCTCAACTCTACAGTTTACGAACAGGTTATGGGCTCGAAACGATTTAGTGGAAGATTTTCTGGTCGTTCAAATCAAAACAGTGTGTGTTCATTCGATAAAAAGTTAGTCGGTTTGTTGGTTAACAACGTGGTTATTAACAGTATCGAAAATGGCGGTTAACTATCTCGCAAGTGTGCCGCGTTCAACCGGTAGAGACAACTACCAGGACTGGTCGTTCGCGGTTGAGAATGTCTTTGTTCTAGAAGGACTATCAAAGAGTATTGAGGGAACTGAAAAAGACACAACGCTTGTTGCCAATGCCAAAGCTAAGTTAATATTGACTTTGGATCCATCCATATATTTGCATGTGAAAGAAGCTGAAACGGCGAAAGATGTATGGGATAAGCTGAAACAGTTATTCGAAGACTCAGGTTTTTCGAGGAAAATAGGATTGCTTCGAAGACTCATATCGCTAAGGTTAGAAAATTGCAATTCCATAGAATCCTACGTAAATCAGGTGATCGAAACTGCGCAGAAGTTGAATAGGACTGGCTTCCAAATTGATGACATGTGGTTGGGATCGCTTCTCCTAGAGGGACTTCGGGAATAGTATAATCCAATGCTGCTTGCAATTAAACATTAGGGAATATCTATTACCACTGATGTAATAAAATCTAAATTGCTAGATATGCAGATAGACGGCACTAACAGTGAAAAGCAGACAGCTTTTATGTCAAAGTCGAGTGAAGTTAGCACTAAGCATGCCAAAAAAGCTAACAAGAAAGACAAGAAAAACATAACCTGTTTTCGGTGTAAACAAAAAGGTGATTATATGAATAAGTGCCCTAGTGCTAATAATAATGCGTTTAGTGCAACATTCTTAAGTGGAAACTTTAAATCTACAGATTTTTATGTCGATTCTGGATGCAGCACGCATCTTACAGCGAGAAAAGATTGGTTGACAAATATCCGAGATGCAAGTTCGTCGAATATAACAGTGGCTAACAGTGAAAGTTTGGAAGTGAAATGTGCTGGTGATATGATGGTAACCACAATTGTCGATAAAAACAGATTATTAGAGGTTAGCATCAATATAATATATGTTCCTGATCTGACAACAAATCTTTTATCTGTTTCTCAATTGATTAAAAATGGAAATGAAGTTATATTTGAAAATGCAGGTTGCAAAATATACAATAAAAATGGAATTATTGCAACAGCTGAATTGATAGATGGTGTTTATAAATTGAATACTGAATGTATTTCAGATTGTAAAAATTGTTTATTTGTAACTGAGGATACCTGGCATAGACGTTTCGGTCATTTAAATAGCATATATCTAAATAAAATGAAAGATGGAATAGTAGATGGACTGAATGTGACTGGGAAAATTGATATTAACAAGCAAAACTATAGTTTGTTGTGAGGGGAAACAAACGAGATTACCATTTCCAGAAAAAGGTCACAGAGCCAATAGCTTAGTACAGATTATTCACAGCGATGTATGCGGGCCAATGGAAAACAAATCATTAGGTGGCTCCAGATATTTTGTTACTTTCCAAGATGATTTTAGTAAAATCGTATTCATTTATTTTATTAAAACAAAAAAAGAATGTGTGTGTAATTTGTACGCACGTAAGAAGTTATTCTTCAATTATATAATTTCAACGAAGTAAATATACTTAACAGGTTATTTGTATTTCATTTAAATATTAAACTAACTTTCTTATCTACCACTTTCAAAAATTTTTTATTAAAACAACCAAAAGTTAAAAAAAATATGAATCGTCCAGGATTGGAACCCGCGACCTTCTGTGTGCTTCCGTTCTCTGACCCACCGCTCTACCAACTACGCCACGGAGCTTCTTTTAAGTGACACGTAAGTTTCGGATATAATTAACAACACGGTGACAAATAGACATATAAAAATGTTATACCTACATAATATTTTATTATCTTACTACAGAGAAAGACAAATCCAAAAATTATAATAAATAATAAATTGACTAAAAACACTAATATATTCTTTTAATGACTTATTTGCGCTGATACATAATATACATACATACCTATCTTACAAGATTAGCAACTAAACGCCATACTGTCTGTGTGCGCATGCGCGCAGATTTATGAAATTTTACTCTCAATCGCGCCAAAAGAAGAATAACTTCAAAAAGTGAAGTTTTTAATTGTTTTAGGAATTTTAAAGGTATGGCAGAAAACCAGAAGGGTGTCCATATAAAAACTTTGCGAAGTGACAATGGTGGAGAGTTTTGTTCAAAAGAATTTGAAGAATATTTAACTTTAAATGGTATTATACATCAAAAAACGAATCCCTACACTTCTGAACAAAATGGTGTAGCCGAACGTTTAAATCGGACAATCATAGAAAAGGCAAAATATCTGTTGTTTGATGCTAATCTTGAAAACGCTGGACGGAAGGGCCGCCCGAGAACTTTATCGTACCGATCTATTATCGTTATCGTACTAGATACTGGCATTCTATAAAAATAACAAAGTTACTCGTTATTTTGATATTTTAGAAACACCTTGTATACTTTATAGGTACACATTGTAATATTTTATGGTTCTACGCATCATTAATTCCCGCATTTGAGAAAATGTTCGGGGACACACTATAGATTATTGCATAAATCAATAGAATATTAGTCATACTTTCATTTCAAATTAGTCCATTTTTCTGAGAAATTAATAGTTTACAATATTTGCATTTTACTGCATGGATTGTAATGAAATTTTGGGAGTAGCCCAAAGCCCTAATCTCCTAATTCAAAGTCTATCCTATATACTATGGCGCTTTTATCATGGGGGCGGTTCTCACCACTTCTCGGGGATAGAACATTTTTATTTTCGAATTGCATGGAGCAAAAGGAAGAATTTTAAGAAAATTTAAAAATGCGCTCTATAATTTGATCTTATTTTTTTCACCCGTCCAACTTTTTGAAAGTAGAAATAACACTATATTAAGAGGTATTGCAAAAGAAAAACAATGCATTTAAATTCTGGTGAATGAGGGGTTAAATGTATGTACTTCTCATTTTTCCTTAAAATACATTAGTCATATATTTTTTGCACCATATCTCGCTTAGTTTGAATGTAACCGACATTTAAAGGTGCTCGTTTTAAAGACCTTTTCAAACACTACAAAAGCATGAGCACTTTGAGCATGCACCAAAAAACAAACTCTTTTTACCTACCATATCTCTTTTTGTATTATAAATAGAAAATTTACGAAGGAACGAATCTCTTTATTTATAATTAAAAAAAAAATTTATATAGTGTTTTTAGTTTGATGCATAGTTTTTAAGGTATTCACAAAAAACCGTCCGAAAACGTGTCATTTTTAAATGAAAATGGCCAATTTTCAACTACGCATAACTCAAAAAGTATTGAGTTCTCAAAAAAAAGTATAGATCAGTTTTTGCTTAAAAATAGGTTCTCTAGCCACTTCCATGATTATTTTGACCAATAAATTTTCCACCCCCTTGAAGGGGTGGGAATTGCCCCAAGATAAAAGCGCCATAGTATATAGTATATAGGGTAGATTTTGTTTCTTGAGCTATTCCCTACTTACTGTGAAAATATCAAGTACATCGATGTAGTAGGATGGAATTCGGAGCCAAATACCCTCATTGACTGCCCTATAACAGGGGTCACCAATTAGATTTCCTGAGGGTCCGTTTCGAAAACCTATGACACTTCAGGGGTCCGGAGTTAACACTGCCTGTCTGGTTGTTCCAATTCGGTAAACAAATCGGAAGGGTGCAGTGCGAAATTTTTAGGCAGAAATTTTTAACAGTTTTTTAATAAATCCAAAACATGACCTTTTTTGCTCCAGAAAATATGTTTTTAGCATTTTTGGGTCATCTTAAACAAAAAAGATTTTCTGTAATTTTTCTCAAAACTTGATAGATTTCAAGTTTTAAGCGATTTATAAACTGAAAAATGCGAAAATAAGCATTTTCGAAGCTTGAAAATTTATGTGTACATTATTATTTTTGCGGTTGTTAAGTGCCTAAATTGAAGTTTAAACATTCAATTTCAAGATTCTGATAAGTTTTCGGGGTTTATTTCAATTTCGATCATTTGTTATTATTGGCGTATTTAATTATCACATTGGCAATAATTAATTGAATAAATAAATAAATCATTAAGAAAAAAATATGTTAATAATAAATTATAAAACTTTAATAAATGTGGAGTATTTGTTGGGCATTTTTTGCATAAGTACTTATAATATGTATAATAAATGCGACAGAGACGCCCATAAATTTCGATGTGTGGTGTGGCGACTTAAAAGTCGAGTGGATTCGCATAATTAACAATTAAAAAACAACGGTCTATATTTAAGTAAGTCCCGATTACTCGTTAGAATCTTGAAATTGAATTTATAAACTTCAATTTAGGCACTTGGCAACCTGAAAACTAATAATTTACATATGACTTTTCAAACCTGGTAAATGCGTAGCTATTTTCACATTTTTCAGATTTTAAATCGCTTATAACTCGAAAACCATCAACTTTTGAAAAAAATGATTAGAGACCTTTTTTTTTTAAATACAATTTTCGGGCTAAAAGGTAATTTTGAATTTGTATAAAAAGATTGTTTTGGCCGGCATCCCGGGCCCCTTTCGATTTGTTTAAGGGAACATTTTTGAACAGGAATCCACAAAAAACAAACGAATCAGGAAATTTGTCATTCTTTACAAAATTAAATTATCAGTGAGAAAAATGACATTTTTATTATGTACAACCTGTCTGAAGTTTGGAGTGAGTTTGGTGCAACTGATTCTCATTCGGGAGTTGAGATATTCACCTGTTAGCTGAGATCTGTACTGATTTTTAATAAAGTTCATTCTTGATAAAGCGGCTTCTCACACATAAGTTAAGTCAAACATGACAATTTCATGGCCAATCATTTTCAAAATTGCCAAACGCTATATTCTGAATTTAATGACGGTCCGCACAAAAGTAGCTCACGGTCCGGATGCGGACCGCGGTCCGCTAATTGGTGACCCCTGCCCTATAATAATTCTCTGCTATGATCGCGTGAGAGAGGACACACACAAGATTCTAGCAAAATTTCAATTTTCTGTAACTTTTCGAGTTTTTGAGTAATAGCAACGAGTTTTATGTCATTGGAAAGATAATTTTACATTCTTTCAAAATATGTAAAAATATACAGGGCGTATGTAAAATATTAAGATTTTTTTTCATTTCCGGTTAAACCGGAAGCCATATTGTGGGTAAAATGTATTGTGCTAATAGATAACAAAGTACTATATATGTCTGCCAAATTTCAAATTTTAGTTTCTATTACAGAGGTAGTTACGGACACTCGAATATTTTTTTATAAAAAATTCATAACTCCCCTCCTATGAGGAGTTAAGAAATTTGACCAATGTTATTCAATTTACCGATAGGATATCAAAAATATATCAAAAAATAAACAAATTCCTTGGAGTCATTTTTGAGAAAATTTAGTTCAAATTTATGTCAAATTTTGATCCCTTAAGTATAGGCAACCCATAACTTTTTCTGAAAAACGATAATATTCTTGTTATAGCCCCATCTTTAGGCTATATAAATGTTTTTTCAAATTAAATTTATCTTAAACAAGTTTTTAGATTGGTAGGGAAATGTATCGGGTGGGCGGTCGGCCATGCTGGCCGCCATTTTGGATTTGGAAATGTCAAATTCCGTATTTCTATTTACCTATCGATGAGCTAACTTTAAGTTAAATTTCATTCGTTTCGGTCAAAATTTGCAAAAATTGGCCCCAAATAACCCCCCTATTTTGGCCCCCCTTTGAGAGATTTTTTCAAAAGCTTAGTTTCTCGACAAAATTCTCTTAAACTTACTCATACCGAATTTCATCGAAATCGGTCCAGTAGTTTTTGCTGGGCGGTGGCAACATACGTACGTACATACGTACGTACATACTTCCGACATGTTTTTTTATTTGCTTTTTAGACTTAGGGGGACTCAAAACGTCGAAAAAAAGTGAAATCTGAAAAAATTTTTTTTGCACGATCCTATAACTATCTATTATACTCATACTGCGTATGTAGTACGATAAAGTAAAAAATGTTTTGGGCTGAAGCTGTAAACACAGCTGTTTATCTAAAAAATAGATCGCTGGCTTCCGGCTTAAAGAAAACACCGTTTGAAATGTGGACAGATAGCAAACCTGATGTTAGTGGTTTTAGAATATTTGGCAGCAAGGTGGTGGTACATGTTCCAAAAGAAAAAAGATCAAAATGGGAGAAAAAGGCTATTCTACACATTTTAGTAGGATACTCTAAGACTACGAAAGGATACAGGGTGTATAATCCGACCACCAAAGAAATAATAGTAAGTAGAGACATACAAATTATGGAAGACACAAAAAGGTTTGGAGTGAGTCATGTTGATTTAGAAGGTGAACATGGGGCAAGAGAAACGTTAGATTCAGTGGGACATAATACATCATGTCAGGATCAGAATCATCAGGTTGAAGAGAACACATCGACTGATCAAATTGATGAGAGCAATGATCCCGATTATGTATGTGACTTGCCGAATTTGCCAGTGGATGAAATCAGGAAATCAACAAGAATACCTAAGCCAAAAAGGTTCGATGAGTTTGTGACTTATTTGTGCTAGGATAGTGACTGTGATCCGGTTAGTGTCGAGTATGCCATGTCCAGACCAGATAGTAACATATAGTTAGGGGCAGGCGCGGATACAGAGGGGGGTCAACGGATCCATGGACCCCCCTATTGTATTTAGTCTATAAGTATTTTTTAATATTTATTATTTTTTTCTGTCAACCAGAGCTCAATTCTTTTGATACCATAGGTATCTGAGATGACTGAATTTTATCCTTAGAGTAAGCGTGAGTCGTATGGCTAAATCTGGGCAATAAAATGTTTGCGGTACGTCTGACCCCACTATTAAAAATTTCTAGATCCGCGCCTGTTTAGGGGCTATGACAGAAGAACTGCAGTCTTTCGAGGATAACGCAGCATGGGAAGTGGTTGATGTAACTGAAGATGGTTGTGTAGTGAAGTGTAAGTGGGTATACAAGAAAAAGATTGATAACTCAGGTAAAGTGAAATATCGTGCAAGACTGGTAGCAAAAGTAAAAATAAAAATAAAAATCATTTTTTAATAATATTGTGGCTTATTTCCCATTATAAATAGTTAAAATGGTAGCAAAAGGTTACACTCAAAAATTTGGTGTTGATTATAATGAAACCTTTTCTCCAGTCATAAGACATTCTACATTAAGACTTTTATTTGCTTTGTCAGCAAATTTGAATTTGGATATTTTTCATCTTGATGTTGCGACGGCTTTTTTAAATGGTGATTTAAAAGAAAATGTTTTTATGACAGTACCTGAAGGTTTAGAAATTGAAAATAACAAAGTATTAAGGCTCAAGAAAGACATATATGGTTTAAAACAGTCAGCTCGGCCTTGGTATGAAAAAGTTGATAGTATCTTAATTAATCTAGGTTATAAGAAATCTGATTATGAGCCATGTCTATACACAAAGATGAAAAATAATCTAAAAACCATTATCTCTGTTTATGTTGATGATTTTTTTATTTTTTCTAATGATTCAGATGAATCAGATAATTTAAAGTTGAAATTAAATGAATGTTTTAAAGTTCAAGATTTGGGAGAAATTAATAATTGTTTAGGTATGAGAGTAACTCGTAATAAAGAGAATGGTGTTATAACTCGAGACGGTCCTGCGAGTGGAAAGCGATTAGCTGTGTATAAAGTACTAAATTATGAGTGTATTTTAATTCATTAGATCCATTATGTAGTTAAGTTCCATAGCATAGATTACATGTAGGAAACAAAAGCGGTAAAAAACTGTAAGTAGAACTAATTAAATACATTTAATTAATTTAGACAATAACAAACGCCGTCAGCTGAGCCAAAATAAAAAGCAGAAAAGCGACATCAGTACTGATAAGAACCACATTATTTGGAAGCGGAAAGAAAACAGGGCCGGCCTAAGAGATATTTCAAATGCGGTAGACAACATCAAAAATAGAGAAAATATTTTGAGGTTTTAGGAAGGTAGACACGGCCAGCTCGGAAGGCAGGGAAGGGTGAGCTTGAATTGAGTAGGATTCCTTGTAGTAGAGTGCCTTGTGAACTGCACTCGAGGCGCGGTGGATGACTAACCTGATTCCACTCAAATAAAAATGGAGAAACGAATGGAGGCGTTGTTGGAGATGTTACAAGCTGTGCATCAAGAAATAGAAGATATAAAGGAGGTCAATAAGCAGTATTTTAATGAGATGAAGGAAATAGTGAAAGAGAATGAATTAATTAAAGAAGAAAACAAGATACTGAAAAATCATATAAACATGACAAATAATAGATTAGAGAAATTAGAAAACAAAGAAAGGAGAAATAACATCGTAATCCAATGCCTTAATGTCAAGACGGATGAACACAGCATTCTAAAAGAGGAAATGAAAACTTTCCTAGATAACGAGCTGGGAGTGCAAGTAACAGTAGCATATGCTAAAAGGTTAGGCAGTAAAACCTGTTTGATCAAGCTAAGCAACGAGTCTGAAAAATATAATGTCATGAAAAATAAAATCAAACTAAGAGGATACAGACAAGGAAAAATATATACCTATTAACGAGGACATGAGCAAGAAGGAGAGGAATATACAAGGAAAAATAAGAATTAAGGCAAAAGAAGAAAGAAGCAAGGGGAAGAAAGTCAAAGTAAGGTTTCAAAAAATAATAATAGATAACCAAGAATGGATATGGGACAATGATGCGGATAAACTAATACCTGAGATAAGCAACAAATACCCAAGAACAATCCATCCAAAAAACTGATAAGCGAATTGGATGGAGAGACATTGATGACGACCAGGAAAGGACATGGAACATCCAGTAATATGAAAGAGCAAACAACGAGGAAAACTAATAACAAGGAAGAAAAGAAAAATTAAAACAAATGTCAAACGAGAATAGGTACATGTAATATAACCTCGATAACAGGAAAGGAACGTGAATTACCAGAGGAAATGGAAAGGTTTGAGCTGCAGTTGATAGGAGTAAGCGAGACGAAAAAAGTAGGAAATGGAATTGTCGATATCGGAGGGCAGCACATACTATACTATTCCTGAGTTCAGGTAGGACAAAGGGCAAAAGAAGGCGTGGGAATAGTTGTAACGAAAGAAATGAATAGAAGAATAACCAAATTCAAACCAGTATCATTAAGAACCATATACATCAAAATAGAGTTAGAAGAAGAAGAATGTCACATAATACAGGTATATGCACCGGTAGGAGGAGCAGAGCACGAAAAAACAGAACTATTCTATGATGAGATTCAGAAACTTATTGATGAGATACAAGAGGAAAGCAAAAACATCATTTTGCTAGGAGACTGGAATGCACGAATAGGAAATGATGAAAATATGGCATTAGGCTGCTTGGGAAGGTATGGAGAAGAGACGATAAATAGAAATGGTAGAAGAATGATAAGTTTCTGCCAAATAAATGACTTGTTAATAGGTAATTCTTTCTGGTATCAACCAAGAAACGAAAAATATACATACGTAGCAGAAGAAAGAAATGCGAGAAGCATAATTGACTACATAGTATATCCTCGAGACGCAGAACTAACGATACAAAAAATAAAAACAGAGAACGAAGCGGAACTCGGTACCCAAACACAGACTAGTGACAGAAGAGATAAACATGAAACTAATGGAAATAATAGAGAGTCCTCAATATACAAGAATAGCAATACATAAGATGAAAAATATGGAAATGAGGAAGTTATACCAACGAGAGACAGATAAAATATTGGAACAGCATGAAAACAATGGGGAAATATGGAATATGGAAGAGAGATGGAAAAAATTGAGAGACACGTTATGGAACAATGCAAAACAGGTATGTGGAATAAGAAAGAATGGGAAGAATTATAAGAGAACTAGATGGTGGACTAAGGAAATAAATCAAGCTGTAAAAAAGAAGAAAGAAATGTGGAAGCGATACATAAACACAAATGAAGAGCAAGACAGAGACAAATACAGAAGACAGAGAAATATAGTGAAAGAACTAGTAAAAGATGCGAAGACAAAGAGCTGGAAGGAATTCGGTGAAGAATTGAACGAAGGTTTTGGGAATAACAATAAACAGTTTTGGAATAAAATAAGAAGCATGAAAGGAACAAAAAGGAAACAAATAAGAGGAATTAGAAATGAGCGAAATGAATTGAAAACAAACATGCAAGACATACATGATAAATATTATAAAGAAAAATTCGAGGTAAGCAACCAACAAAATGAGGAGAGAGAACAGCAGGCAAGAGAAGAGGATAGAGGCAATCGAGTAGACCAAATTCATATCAAAGATATTGAAGAAGGATTGGCAAAAATAAAGATTGGAAAAGCGGGAGGTGCCGATGACAGATCCGGAGATGATGAGGTACGTGGGAGAACGAGGCAAGCTTTGGCTACTGGAAATAATGAGGGAAGCATGGAGAACAGAAAAGATACCGGAAGACTGGGAAGAAAATTTATTGATACCAATACACAAGAAAGGAGATGCAGCGGAATGTGATAACTATAGGGCTATATGCTTATCATCAGTGGCATATAAAGTCTACACCGGGATAATAGAAAGAAAGCTCAGGAAAGAACTGGAAGGAAAACTAGAAGAAGAACAAGTGGCTTTTAGGAAGGAAAGAGGAACAACATATAATATATACATACTGAGAAATATAATTGAAAGGAAAAACGAAATAGGAGAAGACTTATATATTACGTTTATAGATATTAAAGCTGCTTTTGATTCTATAAATAGAGAAGTAATATGGTCAGTCATGGAAGATCTGCAAATCCCGCAAAAGATAGTAAGCGTGGTAAAAAGTACATGTAGAAACGTACTTGCTAAAGTACAAATAAACGGAAACAGATCGCCAATAATAAACCTAAGGAGAGGAATAAAACAAGGTGACAGTCTCAGCCCAGTTTTGTTTATATTAATAATGGATCTTCTTCTTCAGTGCCTTCTCCGGTCCGGATGTTGGCGATCATCAAGGCTATCATTGTTTTGTTGACTGCTCTGCGAAACAGCTCCGCGGAGGTTATCCCAAACCATTGTCGGAGGTTTTTCAACCACGAGATACGACGGCGTCCCGGTCCTCTACTGCCAAATACTTTGCCCTGCATGACGAGTTGAAGAACTCGATATTTTTCTTCGTTCTGCATCACGTGGCCAAGGTACTCAAGCTTACGTTGTTTTACTAAATTAAGCACTTCTTTTTCTTTTGTCATGCGCTGTAGGACCTCAATGTTGGTGACATGGTCCACATAAGATATTTTTAGTATCCTCCTGTAGATCCACATCTCGAAGGCTTCAATCCGCTTTTCAGTGGCTTGCGTCAATGTCCAGGCTTCAACTCCATACAGTAGCACTGGAAGAACGTAGCACCTCACTATCCGCATCTTGGTTCCCAAACTGAGATCACCGCGGCACAGCAAGGATCTCAGCTTAATAAATGTAGACCGTGCCATTTCAATTCTGGATCTAATCTCTTGAGCGTGGTCCCATTATGAGTTGAGGGTAGTTCCGAGGTAAGTGAATCTGTCGACTCTCTGGATCTCTTCGCTATCTGCCATTAGTGCCCCGGGATCTAAATTTACACGGCTGACAACCATGAATTTAGTTTTCTTAATATTAAGGTTCAGTCCGTGTGTTACGCTCACAGTTCTCACACGGTCTAGTAAGGCCTGTAGATCATTTAGGCTGGTTGCTAGTAATACAGTGTCATCGGCGTAGCGGATATTATTGATGTATTCACCGTTCACTCGGATTCCCATCTCTAGGTTTGTGAGGGCTTCAGTAAAAATTTCCTCACAGTATATATTGAAAAGAGTCGGCGAGAGCACACAGCCCTGCCTTACTCCTCGCATGATCTTCATTAGGTCGGTCAACTGGTCTTCGACCTTGACTTGAGCACGCTGGTTCCAGTATAAATTCATGATGATCCGAATGTCCTTCTTATCTAATCCTACTCTTTGTAGGGCGGTGACCATCTTCTGGTGCTAGCAACGGTCAAATGCCTTGGCGTAGTCAATAAAACAAGCATAGACATCACAACCAACATCGCGGCATCTCTGAAGTAGAACTTGTAAGGTGAAAAGTGCTTCACGTGTACCCATGGAATCGCGGAATCCAAATTGCATTTCACCGACATTTTCCTCGCATTTCTTGTAAATTCTGGCATGTATGATTTTAAGAGAAATCTTAAGTGCATGACTCATAAGGCTAATAGTCCGGAAATCTTCGCACGTTTTCGCAAATCGTTTTTTTGGTATTGTTACAAACGTTGACAATAGCCATTCCTCTGGGATATTACCTGAGTCGTATATGGCGTTGAATAGTTCAGTTAACTCCTTCGTGCTTACTTCACTCATCACCTTAATAAGTTCGACGGGTATTTCATCCGGACCTGGGACTTTACCATTTTTAGACTGTTTTAAAGCTACCTTCACCTCGCTTTCTAGTATTGACGGCCCTGTCATGCAATTTATTTCTGGAAGGTTGCCTCGGTAGTCCCAGAAGAGTTCTTCGATGTACATTTTCCAGGTCACCAGCTTCTCTTTAACTGTCGTCGCCAGGTTCCCGTCTTAGTTTATGAGGAGGTGTGTGTTTCTTCTCTTGTATTGGCCAGTGGCTTCTCGAATCTTTCGGTGAATATTTATATGACCGTGTTTCACTTGGAGCTCCTTTAATTTACATTTTTCTTGCATCCATGTCTCCTTGGCTCTTCGTATTTCTTTTTTAATTGTTTGGTTGATTACTTGGTATTTCTTCGCGTCCCTGTTCTTCTTTAATCTCCTTTGATCCATCATCTGCAGAATGTTATCAGTCATCCATTCTTTATTTTTTACTCTTGTTTTCTTTCTCAGATGTTCTTTTCCCGCATTCAGCACGACGTCTTTGATATAACTCCATTTTTGTTCTACACTCTGTTCTGGTTGTTTAGCGGTTTCTAGTTTTACTCTCATTACATCTCTTACGTTCTGACGAACTACGGGGTCTTTTAGAGTGTCATAATCCAGGTTCTGTTTAGGTTTACTTTTGATGAGTTTCTTTAGTTTGAATTCTACCTGGCCCACTAATGGGTTCTGGTCCGATGAGACGTCTGCTCCTGGGTAGGTCTTCACCGAAGTCAAGCTGTTCTTGAACCTTTTGTTAATGAGAATAAAGTCTATCTGGTTTCTGATGATATTGTTGGCTGTATCTGCAGGTGATTTCCATGTGTAAAGTCGTCTCGGGGGAAGTCTAAACCACGTGTTAGCAATAGTAAAATGTTCTTCCCGGCAAAATTGGATAAGTCGGTCTCCCCTTTCGTTTTTCTCGCCTAAGCCGTGTTGTCCGACAATGTCTTCTATTCTGTTTTTACCGACTTTGGCATTGAAATCACCCATGATGATGGTAAGCTCGTTCTTCTTGGTATATTTTAATACTTTTTGTACAAGTGCGTAGAACTCCTCGATGTCCTCCTCTGGCTTTTCTGATGTTGGAGCGTAGATTTGAATAATGTTGGTATTAACTGGCCTGCTTTGCAGCCTTCATGAGAATGACTCTGTCAGAGGTAGCACGCTGATTACAGCCCCAGCAATTTTTTTGCTCAGAATTACGCCTACGCCATTCCAGTGATGTGGTTCATCATTTCCCGCATAATATACTATATGCTCATCTACACAGCACTGTCCCGAGCCTGGCCATCTCATCTCGCTGACTCCCATCACGTCGATATTTAGTCTTTCCATTTTAATAATGGATATAGTAATGAAAAGCGCTAAAAGAAGGTCAAGGCAATTACAGTCAATAATAGGATACAGGAATTTAGTACCAGTGAGAATGGAGGGATTACTATATGCAGATGACTTAGTAATAATAGCAGACAATAAAGAGAAAATGCAAAAATTAATCGATATCTGGGTGGAGGCAATAGAAAATTTGAAAATGGAGGTAAATGTAAAGAAAACGAAGACCATGATAGTAACCCAAAAGAAAAGGGAAGAAATAAACCAAACGATATTTAGGTGCAAAAATGAAATAATAGAAACAGTCTCGACGTTTGAATACCTTGGAGTAATAATATCAGAGGATGAAAAGATAGAACAAGAAATACTATACAGAACGAAAAAAGCAAATAAGGTATACTATGCACTAAATAAAACAATATTTGGAAAGGAAGAAATAGATAAAGAAATAAAACTGAAGGTATACAACGCAATCTCTGTACCAACTTTAATATATGCAAATGAGACATGGGTAAACAATCCAAAAATAGACAGTACAATAAACGCAGCGGAGATGAAGCAGCTAGGAAAAATAGCAGGAAAAACGAAATTGAACAGAATAAGAAATGAAGATATTAGACAAAGACTGAAACAGGAATCCATAGTAACCAAGTTACAAAAAAGAAAATTAAAATGGTATCGACACATTAACAGAATGGACCAGGGAAGACTACCAAAGCAGGTGATGGAATCGAAAAGATATGGTAAAAGAAGGAAAGGGAGGCCAAGGAAGAGATGGATCGATCAGATTATAGAAATTGGGCAGGAAAAAGGAAAAACACATCAACAAATGAAAGATTTAGCAAAGGACTGCAAGAAATGGAAGAGATGGATAGAAGATGAATAAAACCTCCGACGCTCCTGAGGGGCATAAGGAGTTTCGAGAAAGAAGAAAAGAGAAGTGTTATAACTCCTAGATCAAAAATCCTATATTGAACAGTTATTAAAAAGGTTCAATATGGAGGATTTAAAAGAGGTTTCTACCCCAATGGAGATTAATATAAATTTGAATAGAGATGATAATGCATCTGCTCAAGTGCCTTATCAGAATTTAATAGGTGATCTTATGTATCTGTCAGTTTTGACAAGACCAGACATTTCATATCTTCTAAGTTATCTCAGTCAATTTAATAATTATCATTCAGAAACGTATTGGAAGCATGTAAAACGAATATTAAAATACTTAAAGGCTACAAAAGAGTAGGTATGGTTTAACTTTTTCAAAAAATGATAATTATTTAAAAGGCTATGTAGATGCAAGTTGGGGGAGTAATTATCATGACAGAAAATCTTATATTGGCTACTATTTTCAGTTTTCTGATGGACCTATTGTCTGGGAAAGCAGAAAACAGAATAGTGTTTCTCTGTCAAGCAAAGAAGCGGAATACATAGCAGTATCGGAAGCAGCTAAAGAGGCTATTTTTTTTTTTAAATTTGTTGTATGAGATGTTGGGTATTGATGAAATCGTTATACTATATAATGATAATATGGGAGCTCATAAATTAGCAATAAATCCTGTATTGAATACAGAGAACGAAACACATTGATATCCGATATCATTTTGTCAAAGAAGCTGTAAACAAAGGTTTGATAAAGCTGGAATATTTGGACACAGCTAACATGCCAGCTGATCTCTTGACAAAAAGCTTGAGTTCTGTGAAACATAATAAGTTTTTGAAAGAGATTGGTTTAGTTAAAATTGTGTAAGAAACATTTGATAAATGTTATTTTTTTAATTTGTTTATCTAGTGGGAGTTTTAGATATAGATAAATAAATAAAATATTTTTATAGCAGTGCTATCTACTGGCCGCTTTACTAGTTACTGTATTGTGTGTTGCGTTCAACGTTTGTTTAAACAAGTAGTTCTTCATAGTTCTTAAAATACAGCCATTGAGTTAACAACGTTTTATTTGTTCCTTAAATCTGCCATTTTGTTCCTCAACTCTACAATTTACGAACATAAATTAGTCGTGTGATGGGATGTAATAGTCTAATGCGTGACTGCGTGCTAGTACCGCCTGCGCCTGTTCTCCAATGACGTGCAATCAGTTACTGATGCGATGACTGAGAGAGTGGTGTCATGTTCGGTTGCACAACGCATTGTTATCAAATTCCTTAAAAAAGAAAATATTGGTCCCGCTGAAATTTGGCGAAGATTAAAAAATCAATATAGGAAATCAACACACAGGGAATCAACACAAGGAAATATAGGAAATCAGTACACAAGTGAAATTTTGACATAGAGAAGTTCGTGAAGGACGAGATGCCCTGCAAAACAAAAGTCATCAACGACGTCCAAAAATTGTCCGATAAAGGAGAAAATTCGTTCGTCGGCAGGCAAAGTTTTAGCGACAATGTTTTGGAATTATCGTGGCATTTTGTTACGTGCTTTTCAAAGACTTTTTTCAGTGCTTCACAGTTTTTAGATTTCTTTCTAACGCATTAAGTTGGAAGTGACAGAAAAAAAGGTACGTCGGTAATTATCAGTGATGTGGGAGGGAGGGGATGTGGCATACGGAGAAGTAGATGGGCTCGGTTTCACTCGCAAAAACGCTCCATCCAATATGGCAGAACAACTCTTTGGTAGTATATTCTGCTCTATATAAAATATATAATTATAAAATTATATTACATTCCCAAACAGCACAAGTACATCCCTGGGACGTACCCGGGATGTACCACTAGGACATTCGTACCTCCTGAAGACGTACGTTTCAGGTCCTAAGAAATCCTCGATACGTACCGAGAACGTCCGATGTTACAAAATCATCCGTGCCCAGGACGTCCGACCGAACTCTCCTGGGGACGTCCGACTAAAACCTCCTTGGGACGGTCGTCCAAAACCTCCTTGGAACCTCCGACCAAACCTTTTTAGGGCATTATGTAAAATGTTTTCAGAAATTTTAAACATGGCGTTTAATTACTATTAAACAATGTTGAAAAAGTCTAAAATTATTTTATATAAATTTACTCATATTTTTTAAAGATGAAATCTGCATTTAAAATGAAAAATCACATACCACTATTACCTATATATCAAACAATTTTTTATTAAAATTTAACAAACAATAAGACGTCTTTTTATGTTCCTTCTCCTCCAAATTTTGATAATTCTTTTACCTACAATCGTAGATAAAAGAATATACCTAAGTTCCTACCTTATATAAAAACACTTGTGCCATGATTAAAATCGGGTTTTTGCTGAAGCATTGTATCTAGCTGTACAAATTGTTCCTCTGTCTCTGTTTGCATAAAAAGTTGTTAATCTTTTGTAGAATGAAGAATGAATAGAACCTAACATTCCTTCTATAACGGTTAATCTAATCCCTATCCTATGATTGGCCAGGCAGGGTTCTAGCTTGACATAATATGACACCGTTGCCGTATCCTCAAATTTTTCACAAACATATCCACGTCACATAAAGTTACATTTAAAAATAGCTGCTTCAATAGTTTTGAAGCACCAAAAAAATAAAGTTTGGAAAAGTAAATAGTACAATATCAGTGTAAATACTGGATAGAAAAAACTCAAAAGAGGCATTTTAAATCAAAGTTCATTAAATTGTTACAAAAAAAGATAAATAAAGATCAACTGTATAAATGTTTTTAAATCAAAAGATAATTTAAATTCTTTTTATTAATGATTACTATTAAGATAGTAATTGAAATTTAAATTATTCAGTAGATTATATTCAAAGTTAACCAACACTGTTATAAAAATGAAGATCAACTGATAAATGAAGATAAACTGTATAAGTTTTGTTTAGATTATAAATCTATCTCTATATATTAATCTTACATTGATTGGAATTATACAAGTATCAAACAATTAAAGTATGGCAACACTGCAAATGGCACATAACTGAAGGTTATTAGATCCATTCCTGAACTGGTCTGTATTCGTAATTCCTAGGGACGTCCGTAATCGTACTTCTTGGGGACGTCCGATTAAGGTCCCATTACATTCTGACTTAGCGGGACCTGAAACAGACGTCCTGGGGACATCCGTAATCGTACTTCCTGGGGACGTCTGGATTTGTAATTCCTGGGAACGTCCAATTGAGGTCCCCGTACATTCGGACTTAATTGGGACCTGAAACGGACGTCCTCGGGATGTCATGTGCTATCTGAGTAAATATATAAATAATTAATAATTTTAATAACTAATTAATAACATATTCCCTCTCTCCCACATCACTGGTAATTATATTCATTTATAAAGGCCGCGTCCCACCATCAAATAATTTGATCAAACTGGTTTGAGCAAACTGAAAGTGACAGTGACGTCACATCCTGAGTGTTCATTGTGAATAATAATGAAAAATTTTAATTTTAATTAAAGTACAAACAAGTTAGACAACTCAATACAAAAAATTTGATCAAACTAGACTGATAGTGAGAGCACAGATTTTTAGAATTTCAAAAAAACTGCAACTGTGACGTCACTTTGACGTACTTGCGGAGTTTGCTCAAATTATTTGATGGTGAGACGCGGCCTTAACACTTATTCTAGTTGTTGATAGATGGCGCTGTAATAAAAAATGATTTACGTATTATCTATACGACTATAATCTGTACAATTTATACGACTGTACAAATCAAAGAACATATATACCATTGTAACAAGAATTATACTTGGCAACCCTGCCGACTGAGTGACGTAGGTTCTCCCGACGGCTGACAGCTGACATGGCGGAGACTGCTTCAAGAGTGCCTGATTGTACTCCAAGCCATTGAACTATTAGTTTTAATAATGTAGTTTGTTTCTATTTCTTTCGGTGATTATACCGCTCACAGTAAAGTTTGTGCTTATTATTATTCAACCCCGATGTGCAAGGTGCTTCCCATTATTTACAGCTGAAGTTCGAGTACGAGCAAAACCCCTATAATATATCCTAACTCTCACACCCTAAACCCTCATCCCCTTATGTGTTTGTTCCAACACGACCGAGAACCGTCAGGAAACGGTAACGCTCCTGCGCAGTAAAGAAAATCCGTTCCAACAAAAATATGATCGTCATCGGATCGTTCCTTCCCACTGTTCCAACAAGAATTGTGATCTTTCGGTGACGGTTTCGTGATGATCATTTCAGTAATCGGGCAAATGCATAATGTGCTGGTTGGACTGACTTGAGCACTAGGATTTAATTCTTTAAATTTTTTGAGCCTTTGATCGACTAAAAGCACACAAGCTGTCACCAACAAAAATGACAAATATATGATTACCGTCATGGGACGATAACTGGGCGATACAATTACGAACATGCGCACAACAAACGGTACAAGTAGTTTCGTGACGGTTTTTGGGCCGTCTAAAAGTTCATGTTGGAACAAACCTTATATTGGCGTCCCAACTTCCCACATAACAATTTCATGTTCTTAGTAGATTCATAGAACATACTTTTCAGAAAAAGTATATACTAAGAATATGCGTAATTACCATTGCGAATGTGCAGAGCACATACTGAGTATATACTACATTACAGTACTTAAACGTTCTATGTATATACTTAGAATGTACTACCGCACTTCTTCTCAGTATATACCAAGAATATACTTTTTAGGATATTCTAAGAAGGTGCTATAAACCTTCTATTTATATACTTAGAATGTACTACCTCACATCTTTTAGTATATAGGAAGAATGTACTTTTTAGTATATGGGAAGAATATTACAAGGAAGTGCTATATTGCTCAGAAGCATGTTTTCAGCATCACCGAATCTCATCCTAGGTTCTACTTTCTACTAAATTTACATATTACATATGAGAATGTAGTTAGTACATTCTACAATATTACTTAAAAAGTAAATATAAAATATTATATAAATTTTAGTTAGTTATATCAATATTATATAGGTAAGTAGGTATATATATTTAGTTATTATGTGCATATAAAAATAAAAATGCTGAATATATAAATTTATATATTCATATTCATATACCTATCGTACCCAAATAAATATTATGTAACATATGTATGTAAATAACTAAAATTTATATGTTGCTTATATGTACCTATATACATACTTACTATTTAAGTAATATTGAAGTACCAAAATGAATTTTTTATTTGTAAGTTGACCGCAAACAAAATAAAACGTTTAATTATGCATGTTCCTATTCCTGGTTGAAATACTTGGTCTTCCTCACAACACAGCATAGACATTGTTAGTGTTAAGTGTAGACACAAATGCCAAATGCCTATTCAGTAACTATTTTCATATTTTGTATTTTTCCTTTGTTCCCAACCCCCTACCCGCTAACCCCTATGCAGGTATGCAGCGGTCGTTTCCGCTTTGTTTGTGCCGGTTGTGGGTTTTGGCTCAGCCACACAGCTTACCTGAATGTCAATTCCATGTAAAAATAAAATTCTTCATAAAGGATCGTTTAAACACAGCGATATATCAAACAACTTATCAAGGTCAATCGAGTTGTTGCAACTTATCATTGTGTGTAAACGGTGCATCGCACAACTTATCAAAGTTGGAGTTGGGTTGAAGGTGATATCGCATTGAATCGCAGCGTCTAAACAGTGTTTCAACTTGTCATCACAACTAGTTGCTGTGACTTATCGTTGTGTTTAAACGACGCTTTAAGGATCGTTTAAACACAGCGATAAATCAAACAACTTATCAAGGTCAATCGAGTTGTTGCAACTTATCATTGTGTGTAAAGCGTCGTTTAAACACAACGATAAGTCACAGCAACTAGTTGTGATGACAAGTTGAAACGCTGTTTAGACGCTGCGATTCAATGCGATACCACCTTCAACCCAACTCCAACTTTGATAAGTTGTGCGATGCACCGTTTACACACAATGATAAGTTGCAACAACTCGATTGACCTTGATAAGTTGTTTGATTTATCGCTGTGTTTAAACGACCCTTAAAGGATCGTTTAAACACAGCGATATATCAAACAACTTATCAAGGTCAATCGAGTTGTTGCAACTTATCATTGTGTGTAAACGGTGCATCGCACGACTTATCAAAGTTGGAGTTGGGTTGAGGTTGGTATCAACTTATCACAAGGATCGAGTTGTTTTAATTTATCGTCGTGTCTAAACGGTACAGCGATTTATCATTGGACTTGGGTCGTATCAATTTAGGAGAATCTTACCGTATTAGAATTTATTTACATATAATTAAATAATGTACAGGGTGATTGATTAGTGGGGTAAAGCTACGTAGATCCGTTATAGTAATAGATAGCAATAAAAGTTAATAACAAAAATTGTAGCCAACTTTTAGATTCACATTTATAAAATTAATTAGAATGTTACATAGGGTGTTCGATAACATAGTGGCAGAAATCATAGAGCAAAACAGCGAAACCAAACAAGTTTGATTTCTCCGCTCGCACTCTTTGTTATTTTTCCGAAAAATGAATCTCGATGTCCTGATATCTGAAGTGTTTCAAAGAAAGCTGTTTTTGAATCAGTAAGATTCCCTATTCAGATGACGACGATGGCTTTTTAAATTTATAACTTTATGCAATTTTATAATTAAATAAATATTATGTAACTTAATAATTATTATTAGTTCTACGTTCTACAGTGTGGCAAAACCAAATGGAATAAATTCATTATTTCGTAAACCGACGACTAAAAAATCCGGACATATTTTTAAATTATGATTTTTTGGCATTTACATACTAGTGACGTCATCCATCTCGAAGCTGAAATAAAAAATATACATGCGGACCAATGTAAAAAAGGTCATTTCATTGTTGTCTTCTTACCGGCGTGAGAAATACAAAATAAGATTTACTATTTTATTTGGACATAAGTCACAATTCGAGTTTGAAATCAAGTTTACTTGACGTTTCGAGTTTCACTTCGGAAATCGTTATCAGTATATAAAAAAACATTCATAAATTAAAAATTTAACTTTTGTTTCTGGTGAAGCAACGCAGTTGGAACAAGCAGAATATTATAATTATTGTCACCGGAAAGCGAAAAAGGTAACGCACAACTTGAAAGAACTTATATATTTCTAACTTCGTTTCTGGTGAAGCAACGCAGTTGGAACAAGCTGATATATTATAGTTGTGTCACCGGAAAGCGAAAAAGGTAACGCACAACTTGGGAGAACCTATAGATTTCCAACTTGGTTTCTGGTGAAGGAACGCAGTTGGAACAAGCAGATATATTATAATTGTGTCACCGGAAAGCGAAAAAGGTAACGAATAACTTGGAAGAGCCTATAGTTTTCTAACTTCGTTTCTGGTGAAGCAACGCAGTTGGAACAATCAGATATATTATAATTGTGTCACCGGAAAGCGAAAAAGGTAGTCCCTGAAAACTATAGGTTTTTCCAAGTTGTGCGTTACCTTTTTCGCTTACCGGTGACACAATTATAATATATCTGCTTGTTCCAACTCGTTGCTTCACCAGAAGCGAAGTTAGAAAACTATAGGGTCTTCCAAGTTGTGAGTTACCTTTTTCACTTTCCGGTGACACAATTATAATATATCTGGTTGTTCCAACCCTGTTGCTTCACCAGAAGTGAAGTTAGAAAACTATAGGTTCTTCCAGGTTGTGCGTTACCTTTTTCGCTTCCCGGTGACACAATTATAATATATCTGCTTGTTCCAACTCCGTTGCTTCACCAGAAGCGAAGTTAGAAAACTATAGGCTCTTCCAAGTTGTGAGTTACCTTTTTCACTTTCCGGTGACACAATTATAATATATCTGGTTGTTCCAACCCTGTTGCTTCACCAGAAGCGAAGTTAGAAAACTATAGGTTCTTCCAAGTTGTGCGTTACCTTTTTTGCTTTCCGGTGACAATTATAATATTATATCAGCTGCTTTTTCCAACTGTGTTGCTTCACCAGAAACAAAGTTAAATTTTTAATGTATGAATGTTTTTTGTTGATATTTTCAACTCAGGCGCTCCAAAACCAACAAACCACTCGCAAACCCGTCCAAATACGTATTGCGAACCATCAAAGCTTTTGTTGAAAAACCGACAGAAGTTGACGTGCCTGATCCCTTGATCACGCATTTTTAATTACTTTTTCTTTTGCGTAGACAGACGAATAGGGAATGTTGTATACAAATTAAAGTACGGTAATGGTACTTTTTAATAGTGATATAAAATACAGGGTATCCCATTTAAATTTTACTGAAAAAATAATGTACCTACCTACTTGAGTTTTAACTCACCCTTTATTAGATATAAAGTAAATTAGCAATATCAATCATTTTTAAAAATTTTGACAATAAATAAAATATGGCATCAATAAACCATTGCCGTTGTGCTTATTTTTATTTATACAGTGAGTTGAACTTGTTACGATTTTCATATAAAATTGGTTATAACTTTGTAAATACCCTGTATAACATACCCAACCTTTATATTTTGAAAGTAACAGGATCTATTTGTTTACGATGAAAACTAGTTATAATTCATTGAAGGGTCTAAAAGGGTCTAATGTACACAATGGTCTCCTCTTCAACTTGTTGTGGTCAACTTATCGCAGCGTCTAAACAGCGTTTCAACCTCAACAAATCACAGCAACTTGTCATCACAACTAGTTGCTGGACTTATCGCTGTGTTTAAACGCCCCTTAAACGGTGCATCGCACGACTTATCAAAGTTGGAGTTGGGTTGAGGTTGGTATCAACTTATCACAAGGATCGAGTTGTTTTAATTTATCGTCGTGTCTAAACGGTACAGCGATTTATCATTGGACTTGGGTCGTATCAATTTAGGAGAATCTTACCGTATTAGAATTTATTTACATATATAATTAAATAATGTACAGGGTGATTGATTAGTGGGGTAAAGCTACGTAGATCCGTTATAGTAATAGATAGCAATAAAAGTTAATAACAAAAATTGTAGCCAACTTTTAGATTCACATTTATAAAATTAATTAGAATGTTACATAGGGTGTTCGATAACATAGTGGCAGAAATCATAGAGCAAAACAGCGAAACCAAACAAGTTTGATTTCTCCGCTCGCACTATTTGTTATTTTTCCGAAAAATGAATCTCGATGTCCTGATATCTGAAGTGTTTCAAAGAAAGCTGTTTTTGAATCAGTAAGATTCCCTATTCAGATGACGACGATGGCTTTTTAAATTTATAACTTTATGCAATTTTATAATTAAATAAATATTATGTAACTTAATAATTATTATTAGTTCTACGTTCTACAGTGTGGCAAAACCAAATGGAATAAATTCATTATTTCGTAAACCGACAACTAAAAAATCCGGACATATTTTTAAATTATGATTTTTTGGCATTTACATACTAGTGACGTCATCCATCTCGAAGCTGAAATAAAAAATATACATGCGGACCAATGTAAAAAAGGTCATTTCATTGTTGTCTTCTTACCGGCGTGAGAAATACAAAATAAGATTTACTATTTTATTTGGACATAAGTCACAATTCGAGTTTGAAATCAAGTTTACTTGACGTTTCGAGTTTCACTTCGGAAATCGTTATCAGTATATAAAAAAACATTCATAAATTAAAAATTTAACTTTTGTTTCTGGTGAAGCAACGCAGTTGGAACAAGCAGAATATTATAATTATTGTCACCGGAAAGCGAAAAAGGTAACGCACAACTTGAAAGAACTTATATATTTCTAACTTCGTTTCTGGTGAAGCAACGCAGTTGGAACAAGCAGATATATTATAGTTGTGTCACCGGAAAGCGAAAAAGGTAACGCACAACTTGGGAGAACCTATAGATTTCCAACTTGGTTTCTGGTGAAGGAACGCAGTTGGAACAAGCAGATATATTATAATTGTGTCACCGGAAAGCGAAAAAGGTAACGAATAACTTGGAAGAGCCTATAGTTTTCTAACTTCGTTTCTGGCGAAGCAACGCAGTTGGAACAATCAGATATATTATAATTGTGTCACCGGAAAGCGAAAAAGGTAGTCCCTGAAAACTATAGGTTTTTCCAAGTTGTGCGCTACCTTTTTCGCTTACCGGTGACACAATTATAATATATCTGGTTGTTCCAACCCTGTTGCTTCACCAGAAGCGAAGTTAGAAAACTATAGATTCTTCCAAGTTGTGCGTTACCTTTTTCGCTTTCTGGAGACACAATTATAATATATCTGCTTGTTCCAACTCCATTGCTTCACCAGAAACGAAGTTAGAAAAGTATAGGTTCTTCCAAGTTGTGCGTTACCTTTTTTGCTTCCCGGTGACACAATTATAATATATCTGCTTGTTCCAACTCCGTTGCTTCACCAGAAGCGAAGTTAGAAAAGTATAGGCTCTTCCAAGTTGTGAGTTACCTTTTTCACTTTCCGGTGACACAATTATAATATATCTGGTTGTTCCAACCCTGTTGCTTCACCAGAAGTGAAGTTAGAAAACTATAGGTTCTTCCAGGTTGTGCGTTACCTTTTTCGCTTCCCGGTGACACAATTATAATATATCTGCTTGTTCCAACTCCGTTGCTTCACCAGAAGCGAAGTTAGAAAACTATAGGCTCTTCCAAGTTGTGAGTTACCTTTTTCACTTTCCGGTGACACAATTATAATATATCTGGTTGTTCCAACCCTGTTGCTTCACCAGAAGCGAAGTTAGAAAACTATAGGTTCTTCCAAGTTGTGCGTTACCTTTTTTGCTTTCCGGTGACAATTATAATATTATATCAGCTGCTTTTTCCAACTGTGTTGCTTCACCAGAAACAAAGTTAAATTTTTAATGTATGAATGTTTTTTGTTGATATTTTCAACTCAGGCGCTCCAAAACCAACAAACCACTCGCAACCCCGTCCAAATACGTATTGCGAACCATCAAAGCTTTTGTTGAAAAACCGACAGAAGTTGACGTGCCTGATCCCTTGATCACGCATTTTTAATTACTTTTTCTTTTGCGTAGACAGACGAATAGGGAATGTTGTATACAAATTAAAGTACGGTAATGGTACTTTTTAATAGTGATATAAAATACAGGGTATCCCATTTAAATTTTACTGAAAAAATAATGTACCTACCTACTTGAGTTTTAACTCACCCTTTATTAGATATAAAGTAAATTAGCAATATCAATCATTTTTAAAAATTTTGACAATAAATAAAATATGGCATCAATAAACCATTGCCGTTGTGCTTATTTTTATTTATACAGTGAGTTGAACTTGTTACGATTTTCATATAAAATTGGTTATAACTTTGTAAATACCCTGTATAACATACCCAACCTTTATATTTTGAAAGTAACAGGATCTATTTGTTTACGATGAAAACTAGTTATAATTCATTGAAGGGTCTAAAAGGGTCTAATGTACACAATGGTCCCCTCTTCAACTTGTTGTGGTCAACTTATCGCAGCGTCTAAACAGCGTTTCAACCTCAACAAATCACAGCAACTTGTCATCACAACTAGTTGCTGGACTTATCGCTGTGTTTAAACGCCCCTTAAGAATACTCAATAAACTTAATCAAAATAGTAAATGCATTTCAGTTATGAAAGCGAAACGACAATTTCTCCTTTTTCGTTAATACAATTAATTCTTAAACATTTTTACCATACAATTAAAACAATTTTAAATAATGAATTCGGTAGTTTAATTAATAGTACCTACATACATAAATTTTTAAATTTCATTAATTATTCTTAACGAAGTTGATAATCTATAGGCTAACATTATTCTTCCTATACATACATATATATTATTTTTAAGATATTTTAAAAGTATCTACTTATAAGTATGTGTTAAGTATGTACTTATAAGTATGTGCTAAGAATATTCGGTAAAAGTATATTCTGAGAATAGTATCTACTTATAAGTATGTGTTAAGAATGTACTTATAAGTATGTGCTAAGAATATTCGGTAAAGGTACATTCTAAGAATAAACTTTTACGAATATTCCGAGTTACTACGTACACGAATGTACTCAGTATATTCGGTACGAGAATATACTTTAAAGTATGTGCAAAGAACATGAAATTTAGAATGTTTTTTAAGGTACATGCTATGCTTGTACTACGCATATACTAAAAAGAATATACTCTAACGAATGTTGGTAGTATATGCTTAGAACATGATACGAACATCATTGTTATGTGGGTTTGTGGCTAGGAATTATAGACATTGTTTCGTAAGTGATGAAAGTGCTTTTTAATACCAGAATTTCGCTGTAAGTAGTATTTTAAAATCAATAACCCTACTTTTTCATATCGTGGCGTGGCATCTTTTTTGCGCCGATTTTCATGTTTCACCGGTATATATCGATTTTGCATGCACGATCTGAGTACGGGGAATCGATTTCGTATTTCGATTATTCGAATTGATGTTCGCTTACTTGTCGTTCTTCGCGGTGTTGCCTATGTCTAACACTGTTTCGTAGCTCTTCAAACTTTTTCAACATTTTGTTGCCAAATTTAAAATTTTACCGAATTTGCTCGGATTTTAAATTAAAATATAATTGTATAACTTTTTTCAATAAAATAACTTTATTGCATATAATTATAAAACCTTTTCAATAAAATAACTTTATTGCATATAATTATAAAACCTTTTCAATAAAATAACTTTATTGCATATAGTTATATAACTTTTCAATAAAATAACTTTATTGCATATAATTATATAACTTTTCAATAAAATAACTTTATTGCATATAATTATAAACCTTTTTTCAATAAAATAACTTTATTGCATGTAATTATATTACGCTTTCTCAATAAAATAACTTTTATTGCATATACATATAACTATTTAATTTTTACAATAAAATCACTTTTATTGCCTGTGTCTGTTACATATTTAGTAATATTTGGTTATCTGCTATACTTTGTACAATGTCAAAAGGTAATTCAAAAAATCCTACAGCAGGAGAATGTTCTGCTCCCGCTATGGTAACAATGTCACAAGATCAATTTAATTCATTACTTTCGGTATTTGCTAATTCTAACAAACAAGTATCTGAAGATATTCTGGTACAAATCAGAGACCTTAATAGAACTCCTACACATACGTCAGGAGGAAACTTCGTTAAATGTACTGCTCGCTTTGATGGTACTGTTAACGCTGATGTTGAAGCTTTTCTCGACAATGTGATCACTTTTAAGGACTGTTCCCAAATAAGTGATGAAAATGCTCTTCGTGGTTTTTCCATGCTTCTTAATGCTAGTGCTGCTACATGGTGGCAAGGTGTCAAAAATACCATTCTCACATGGGAAGACGCTGTACAAGCCTTGAGAGATGCCTATTCGAGAAAACTTCCTCCTCATTTAATATTTCGAGAATTATTCTCGCGTGAACAAAATTCTAAGGAACCTACCGAACTGTTTGTTTCTCGTATTCGAGCTTTGCTCGCACAATTACCTTATACCCTAACCGAAGAGGTTCAGTTGGATATGGTTTATGGCTTAATGGCGCGTAAAATACGAAAAAGGTTACCAAGGAATAAATTTCGAGACTTTAAGGAACTTTTAAGGGAATCTCGAGAAATCGAAGCATCCTTAAAGGAAGGTTTAGTTGCTACCGACTCTAATCAACGACAAAAACCTCAATCGAATGAAGAAAAGGATTCTGTCAAACCAAAATTCAGACCAAAGTGTACATTTTGTAAAATTTTTGGCCGTACTCAGCCAGAATGCAGAAAATTTAAGCAATCTAATTCTAATGATTCAGTTAGCAACTCTGTATCTCCTAGTCGTCCAAATACGAATCCTAGCACAAATATACCTTCTCAACGTTCTTCCAGTGTAGTTTGTTACGGTTGCAATACTCCTGGTTATGTTCGCACAAATTGTCCTAACTGTAAAATTTCTTTTAATCCTATTACCACAGAAGCAGCTTCTTCTGTAGAGCTTCTTTTAGCAGAAACTAACAATTTGAATAATCGTCCCCTCTTACCAATAAGTGTCTTAGGTTTGAGTGGTTGCGCATATGTTGATACTGGAGCTAAATGTACTATAGCTGGAATTAGACTTTACAATCATTTTTTAAACAAAGGTCTACACTATATTTCCAAGGAAATGAGTTTAGTGCTTGCTGACGGTATAAGCCGCACGGTAACAGCTCATATTTTTGAGTGTTTGGTTCTCCTATTAGATAGATCCATACCTACTACTTTTGTGGCATTTCCTGAACACACATCAGCTAAAACTCTTCTTGGCATAGACTTCTTAAAAAATGCTGATATTATTATTAATATCTCTCAAATGAAATTCTCATTTGCTGATTCTCCTGATATTCAACATAAACTATTACGGGAACCTAACTCCTGCAATGCTTCAATTAATCTTCTTGAACTTACTTTACGACAGGACGAAGCTTCACAGTTAAATACTTCTGAGCGTAGTACTTTACAGTGCTTGATAAATCAGTACGGTGACGTTTTTATGGAACATAATGAACCTACACCATTTGCTGAGCATTGTATTAATTTAACCAGTGATATTCCAATCGCTGTGCCCCCTTATAGGACAACACCTCAGAAAGCAGAGATACTCAAAAATGAAATCCATCATTTATTGGAAATGGAAATCATTGATGAAAGCGACTCAGCTTATGCTGCACCAACTGTACTCGTTCCTAAAAAAGACGGTACCTTTCGCGTGTGCGTTGATTACAGACGCCTCAACGAAATAACTGTACCAGATAGATATCCTCTACCGAGGATGGACGATCTGTTGCATGCCACCACACAGACACTATTTATGACAACACTAGATCTGAAAAGTGGCTACCATCGAATAAGTGTTCGTCCATCAGATCGAGATAAAACTTCTTTTATTACCCATTTTGGTATTTTTAGATTTAATCGTATGCCTTTTGGTCTACGAAACGCGCCTGCTACTTTTCAAAGGCTTATTGACCGTTTTCGTAGCGGATTACCAAGTATTACTATTTTGGCATATTTAGATGATATTATTATTTTATCTAGCTCATTTGAAAATCATATCAATGATCTAGCTAGTGTGTTTCAAAGATTACAAGTATTCAAACTGTGTGTAAATAGAGCAAAATGTACTTTTGTGCGCTCTTCAGTGAAGTATTTAGGGCACCTTCTTACGCCCAATGGGATCGCTCCTGATCCAGGGAAGATATCAGCAATTGCTGAAATGCCTATTCCACGCAATGCTAAACATGTTTTGTCATTTTTGCAAACTTGTAGTTGGTTTCGACGTTTTGTGCCAAACTTCGCAGGTATATCCAAACCTCTTTCTGATCTAACTAAGAAAAATGTAGCATTTGTTTGGGGACCGGCACAAAACCAGGCCTATGAAACTCTTAAGAGATTGCTTACGCAAGCTCCCATTCTGCAGCAAGCAACTTTTACAGATACTTTTGTAATTAAAACAGACGCAAGTTCATATGCACTTGGCGCATGTCTCCTCCAGGGGGAGGAAGAAAATGAAAAGCCGATAGAGTATGCAAGTCGCTTACTCACAGCGGCTGAACGTAACTATAGTACGACAGAGCGAGAAGCTTTAGCTATAGTATATGCAATTAATAAATTCCGGGGTTACATAGAAAGTTCGCCTATTATTGTCAAAACAGATCATCAACCGCTAAAATGGTTGATGTCACTAAAATCTCCTACTGGCCGTCTTGCTAGATGGGCATTAGAAGTGCAAAGTTACGACTTACGAATCGAATATGTTCCTGGACGGACGAATCGAATCGCCGATATGTTATCAAGGCCTATCTGTGGTCCAGACACGAAAGATATTTGTGACCTCTGTACTATCGCAATGGATGTACCAACGATAAGCAATAAAAAACTTAGAGAGGAACAGTTGACTGATTCACAGCTTAAAATAATTATTGATTGCCTTGAATCTGAAGAACCTGAATTAGTAGACATCAACCGATATACTGATCGCGGATATGTCATGAATCAAGGAGTCTTGTATCGGTATAATCAGGACCTTGAATGTGAGGATGCTCAGTTAGTAGTGCCTCAAAATAAAGTAGCTGAGGTTTTGAAAGAGTGCCATGACATGCCCATTGCAGGACATTATGGTGTCGAAAAGACAATCCAAAGAATTGCTCTTCGTTATTACTGGCCTACCATTAGGCGAGATGTTGTAAAGCATATAAAGAAATGCATCGACTGCCAAAGGTATAAACCTTTGAATCTAAAACCAGCAGGTCTAATTCAAACTCCTGTGTTGGCACAACGCTTTGAATGCGTTGCAATTGATTTAGTGGGTCCACTACCTGTGACTGAAAAGGGAAACAGATGGATTTTTGCAGTGGAAGATACTTCCACGAAATGGATAGAAATATTCCCGTTAAAACAAGCTACTGCGGAGGAGTGCACAAAGGTACTAATAAGTGAAATATGTTTACGATACGGCACCCCTCGTAGAATAATAAGTGACAACGGACCCCAATTCGTTAGTAAAATAATGCAGCAGTTTACATACTGCCTAGGTATTCAGCAATCACTCATTCCTGTTTATCACCCTGCCTCAAATCCGGAGGAACGTAAAAATCGAGATCTTAAAATTCAGATTTCCATTTTAGTTCAAAGAGACCATACTAAATGGGATGAAGTGCTACCCAGTATACGTTTTTCTATGAATACCGTACCAAATTTAGCTACCGGTTATTCTCCGGCCTATTTGAACTTTGCGCGTGAGCTACGTACGCCCACAGATGTACATAAAGACTTACGAGCTATTATCGCGAGTGAAACGGTTATTCCCGAGATAACACCTTACTTGCGCAGGCATACTGACATTTTATTAAGTGCGCGAGAAAATAATGAGTTACGCCAAGACTCTTCGAAATTGTATGCAGATAAACATTTTCGCGAAACCGTTGTGTTTAACAAGGGACAGAAAGTTCTAGTAAAGACTCACATCCTTAGTAAAAGTGATGCAGGACTGTCTTCTAAATTTGCGCCGCGTCGCGATGGCCCATACCTTATCCTTAACCAACTTTCTCCCACCTCGTACGAGTTAGCAACTCTAACGCACCCAGATGTATCGATCGGAAAATACCACGTGTCTGCTCTCCATCCTTTTGTGGAAGATGATTCCGATTCGCCTGTAACTCCTCTACATGAGTTGCGTAGTAGAGGTCGACCTTCAACCACGTTGCAGAAAGATGTCGCAGCCAAAAGCAGAGGGGCTATCCCTAAACGACATCCTAAGACAACGCAGCAATCTACAGGTTCTGGTGTACCTGTAACCACAACCAGCGCAACTAGCGACTCCAGTAGTACCTCGTTGCCTACGCAGATTGATTGTTCCATACAGAGACCCAGGCGTTCCAAGCGCCCTCCTAAGCGCTATCAAGATGCTCATGTATGATGCCGAGGTCTGTTCCAAGCCCTCGCTAATAACCAGTTATTCCGTTTTGTATCAGCCATACTCTACGTCTGATCCAAAGGGGGAGGATGTAACAAGAATTATACTTGGCAACCCTGCCGACTGAGTGACGTAGGTTCTCCCGACGGCTGACAGCTGACATGGCGGAGACTGCTTCAAGAGTGCCTGATTGTACTCCAAGCCATTGAACTATTAGTTTTAATAATGTAGTTTGTTTCTATTTCTTTCGGTGATTATACCGCTCACAGTAAAGTTTGTGCTTATTATTATTCAACCCCGATGTGCAAGGTGCTTCCCATTATTTACAGCTGAAGTTCGAGTACGAGCAAAACCCCTATAATATATCCTAACTCTCACACCCTAAACCCTCATCCCCTTATACCATACATTTTTATAAATGCAATAAACACGATTGATTTGGTTTTTTTACCAAATTGAAATCATATTATAATAAATATTTTTTTCCGATTATAGCCCCATCTATCCACCTGACAATGTTGTAGCCGACCAGTTGGATTCAAAATTATCACAGCTGAAGACGTTCTCAATATCCATGAATATACCCAGACTATTGCTTCTGATCGAGCAAATGCTCCACAATGTAGACAAGGTGTGACCTTGTGACAAGGCAGGGCCGTACCTACCGTATATTGACGTGCATGCAAGGGGCTGCCCTTAAATGCTCCTTCACATATGAACTAGCACACGCACACTAGTCTCTCTAGAGCAGCGTTTCTCAACGTTTTACCATTTGCGCCCCAATTTTCCATCATTATTTTCACCGCGCCCCCCCCCCCCATCTCGTTCAATAACAATATATCTATCTAGACAATAATAATATTCCTTGAGCAGCATGAAACCTAATAAACTAAAAAGACATTGGGAAACGCTTCATAGTGAGTACATTAGCAAACCCCGAGAATTCTTCGAGTTAAAATTAAAATGGCGTGAAAAGCAAAAATTAGTTTTAATAAAAACTTTGACTGTGAATGAAATAGCTTTGCTTGCCTCTTATAAAGTCTGATATTAAATAGCCAGATCTAAAAAGCCTAACACTATTGGTGAAGATCTTATATTACCAACTGCAATCAAAATTGTAGAAAGTTTGGAGATAATTTTGCTAAAAAATTGGAGTTTATACCTCTATCAAATGATACTGTTGCCCGCCGAATTGGTGATATAGCTGAATATATACAGGATCAGCTAATCAGGAAGTTGCGTGAAAAGCTGTTTTCGATTCAGCTTGATGAGGCAACAGTAGCAATAAATATGCTCATTTTATTGCCTACGTTCGATTTTGTGATGGCAGATCAGTAGTAGAACTACTTTTCTGCAAACCAGTAGAATTGATAGCAAAGTCGCTTGCAATATTTGCTATGTTAAATGTTTATATAAATGAAGCAAAAATATAGTGGAAGAATTGCGTTGGAATATGCACCGATGGTGCTCGTACTATGTCCGGTAAGTCTACACCCACTTGTGAAACAAAAGTCTCCAATGTGTATATGGACGCACTGTATGATCAACAGAGAAGCTCTGGCTTGAATATTGTGCTAACTAAGGTTGTAACAATAGTTAATTATCTACATAAAAATGAGACCTTTGAAAACTAGAATCTTTTCTGTACTTTGCAAAGACATGGATGCGGTACATTCAGCATTATTATTTTATTGTGAGGCAAGATGGTTATTACGTGGGAAATTTTTACAACGTGTTTTGAATTAAGACATGAAATCGCCATTTTTCTAGAGGAAGAAAAGAGGCCGCAAGCCAAGATGTTTCACGATGGTTTATTTTTGATGAAATTGAGTTACTTGGTTGATATATTCGAGAAACTAAGTATTTTAAACTTACAACTTCAAGGGGCCAATACACATACATTTGATACGAATGATACAGTTAACGATTTCTGTAGAAAATTGAAATTGTGGAGCAGAAATTTAAAGCAAAAAACCTAGAAATATTTGAAAATGTGGATGAATGTTTTAAAACTTACCAGGTTGAAGAACAACACGTGAAAGTTGTTTTTGTAACCATTGAAAATCATTTAGCAATGCTGACAAAAAATTTTAAAAGATACTTTTTAGCCGACGACCAATTAATACGTACCTAATAGTTATGAGTGGGTCGGGAATCCGTTTCAAATTACACCCGAAGAGCTCTCTACTGCAGAAGAAGAAACCTTCATAGACTTCACAGCAAATGCCGAAATCAATAAACAGTTTAATATTAGATCCCTCTTTGAATTTTGGGCAGGGGTAAATGATGAGTTTTCTGCACTGAAAACCAGAGCGTTCCGTATACTATTACCGTTTTCACCATCCTACCTTTGCGAAACAGGATTTTCCGCGATGGCTGCTTTAAAGGCCAATTATAGATCGCGCAGCTAAATATAGAGAAAGAACTGAGAGCGTCTATTTCTAATATTACACCCTGTTTTGATAAGCTTTGCTCTGCAAAAGAGGCCCAAGGAAGTCACTAATTTACATTACACTTGTTGATTTAGTATTCAGTGCTCATAACTATGTATAGCTCCTTGTTCATGGGTATTTTATTTTTTTGTTTGTCAGAATTTTGTTTTGCTTTGATTTTAGTAAATTAGTCAATGTTTTAGGTTTTTTTTTGATATTTTCACGCCACCCCATTGCTAAAAGCGCGCCCCCCTAGGGGGGCGCGCCCCACAGGTTGAGAATCACTGCTCTAGAGCCTTTAAGAGGAAGGATGGGAGACTAATTCCCGAAACAATATGGAAAGTGTACAATCAGTTTTATATAGAAGATATTACACGATAACTTTTAGAGGAATACAGTATTTGGGGCCTAGAAGCAGGGGCGTAGCTAGTCCCACAGGGACCCATATCAAAATTTGTCGCGGGACCCTTTTTCACCACTGATATGGCATAGTGCTAAAAAAATTTCAACAAAAGAAGCAAAAACGCTTGTATAGAATAGAATAGAAATACGCTTTAATGTCACGGAAAGTTTTACAATTTTATGGACAAAGATTAGGAAAAAACAAGAACAAATACAGTTTACTGAAATTACAAAAATCGTCAATATTATTAAAAATAAAAGATGATGAAATAAAACAAAATAATCTATAGGGTGTTTCATTAATAATTGGAAATATGTAGATTCCTGGGCTCAACATATTAAGGATTAACCCAAATCGCCTACTCAGAAAATCCTTCCTAAGGGAGCTGGAGTTTTTTGAAGATGGTGACTTTTAATCAGTTTTTTTTAAATATGTACCTCTAGAACACTTCGATTCAGAAAAACGAAAACTGGTAGGTACGTCTATTTATCTTCCAGATATAAATCGATTTCATAAATTGTGAATTTCTGGTACCGGTCATATGCGTCCTCTTTGGGTACGGCAACGGTTATTTTATCGCATAACATTTTTGTCTTTGACTTTTAAGCATTTTTGACACTGGATTATTAAATCGTGAGGTATTCTAGTACTAAAAGTTACCTACTCTCACTTTAAGTCGGTAGGATACAAAGTCTTCTACAAAAATCGATTTGAAAATTTTTCGTTTTTTGAATTTGAACAAAAGAAAAAAATTTCAAAAAATAATTGTGTATTTTACCGAATTAAAGCAAGAGTAACTTTTAGTACTAGAATACTTCATAATTTAATAATCTAGTGTCAAACATGTTTCAAAATTAAACACACAAAAAATAATGCGATAAAATATCCGTTGACCTACCCAAAACGGACGCATATGATCGGTACTAGAAATTCGGAATTGATGAAATCGATTCATCTCTGGAATAAACGTACCCGTTTTTGTTTTTGGGTTAAATCTTAATATTTTGAGCCCAGGAATCTACAGTTAAATTATTTCCAATTATTTCTGTAACGTCGATAGTCGCGTGTGAGATTCTATCTCAAAATACGAATTTAAAACAAATTTTTATTTTGTACTATTTTTATCTACTTTTTATATTGAAAATATATATTTCTAACAATTTTATTAAAAAAACCTGTGTTAACGGCCACCTGCCAACATCGGCCACCTGTCCTAACGGCCAGGTTAAATATTTCCCAATCCAATTATATGTAGACTACAAAAACTGGCAATACCGTCCACCTTTCTATATCGGCCAATAGTTCTTTCATTTTTAGTGGCCGTTACTGACAAATTTTACTGTACAGTGAAACCTGTGTTAACGGTCACCCGCCAACATCGGCCACCTGTCCTAACGGCCAGTTTAAAAATTTCCCAAACCAATTATATGTAGACTACAAAAACTGGCAATAGCGGCCACCTTTCTATATCGGCCAATAGTTCTTTCATTTTTAGTGGCCGTTACTGACAGGTTTTACTGTATTACGAAAAAGGATGAAATGTGAGATTCTATCTAACGGCGCGACTACTCGCGGGTTAAAGCGAATTGGCTTCTCCCCAAAGCCATAAATTCCACAAAAAGAAGAAGCAGAAAAAAATTTCTACGCATTACTACACCCTTCCTCGAGGCACTTACGAAATTTTTTCAAAATTGCAAAATTTTTCATTAAGTTATCGCGAAAAAGGATAAAAATTGAGATTCTATCTCACCGCGCGACTACTCGCGGGTTAATATTCCCTGTATATTGCAAAATTTAAATAAATTTGCAAATTGCATAATACATCCTTAGAAACTAATAAGTTCTGTGTTTATAAGCCTAATAATAAACTCTAATAAGCCAAAGTCGAAAAATAGATTTGAATTGTTGAGACTCATTGTTTTAAAACAGATTCAGTTTTTTCAAGCCAAGGGTAAATGGACATAGAAAATGAACGTAAACAAAGAAGCTCTGTACTTTAACGGCGAGCGACTGGCAAATACATAGATATACATTACATACCTAAATACAATTTGTAGATAAAGAACAGATTATACGAAAATATACGCAAACAATACACGGTATCCCGAATAAAGTTCGTGCCTCCTAGTGGCGGGATACGAGCAACAATACATTGACTTATAGGGCAGTCCTTACAGTGGGGATCCTGGCCTATACAGAAAAATGCAGGCGGGTGTGGGGTAATACTGCACTTTAGCTGCATTGGTGGTGTATTGGTTAAACGTGCAGGGCAGGGTATAGTGCTGATAGAAAAGGCATTCAGGCTTCAAATATCCAAAAAAAAATCTTTTCAGACCATAACAATGAAAAGACCTTCTCCAACACAATAAAAACTTATACTGAAATGATGGCATCTCCTGAGGTAAAATATTCCGGAAGTAAAATGAGCCTCCGTTCGGATCTCCGGGTGAGGACTATCTCAGGGGGAACACCATTACAGGTTAGACAAATCAGGATATGGTCTTGGAATCTTGGTAGTCTTACAGGTAAGAGTCTGGAGTTAGTGGATGCGTTCAAACGAAGAAGAGTTCAAATTGTTTGTATTCAAGAAACTAGGTGGAAAGGAAAAAGGGCGAAAGAACTAGGTGAAGGATACAAATTGTGGTATGTAGGGAGTAGTAACACTAGAAATGGAGTTGGTATAATTGCTGATAGTGAAATGAAAGATAACGTAGTAGAAGTTGTAAGAACGAGTGATAGAATGATGTCAGTGAAATTTGTAATTGATAAAGAGGTATTGAATGTTGTGTGTGTATGCTCCTCAAACAGGTCTGGGTGAGACTAAAAGAAAAGCTTTCTATGACCAATTAGGAGACGTACTGAGTGATATTCCAGCAGAGGAGAAAGTCATAATAGGAGGTGATTTCAATGCACATGTGGGCCAAGCCAAGACAGGGTATGAAACAATATATGGGGGATTAGGCTTTGGAACTAGAAATGAAGCTGGAGATGACATGCTTGAATTAGCAACAGCATTGGATATGGCGATTGTTAACACATTCTTTAAAAAGAGAGAAACTCAACTTATTACCTACAAAAGTGGATAACATCAATCCCAAATAGACTACTTCATGATAAGGAAAGAAGACATACGTGAATGCAAGGACTGCAAGGTAATAGTTAGTGAGACAGTCAGCCAACAACATAAGCTGCTTGTTCTGGACATCGAAGTAAAAAAGCGAAACTAAACAAAAATATCGGAGAGGACCACAAAAAATCAAGTGGTGGATGCTAAAAGATGAGAAAGAAGGTCTATTCAGGAAAAGAATAGTAGAAAAACTATGTTGGAACATGCAAGGAAGCCCTAACATAATTTGGAGAAAAATGGCTAACAATATTAGAGAGACTGCTATTGAAATTGGTAAAAATTGGTAAAATGTTAAAACATTTCAGTGTTTTTTTTATTATCTGTGACAAATAGTTTATGGCGAATATTCATCTTTAAATAGTGAATAAATAATAAAGAGTCAATAAAGAATACATCACTTTAAGCAACAAAGTATCTAAAAATTATAACAAAACAGAGAAAATGTGCAGCATACCTATTCAAAACTAAAGTACTTGTTCAAAATTACCACCATCAAAAATTATTACCCGTGTTGAGCTGGCCCCCCCCCACTTGCAAAAATTAAAAAACAAATTGCCCTGATTTATGAGCTATTTATGAGCTCTCATATTCCGCAAACTAAAAATTTTGAGCTCGTTCCACTGAGCAGGAATTTAATACCCTAGTGGGGGGGGGGGGCTGAGTCAGCCCCCCCACTACTTAAAAATAGGAATATTGAATCGGTTTTTGCGGCAGAATTACGAGCTATTTATGAGCTCTTGAAATTATATAGTTTCGATTTTTGAGCTCATCCCCTTCACCCCCAAACAACCCTTTAATTGATTTAACTTAAGAGAAAGATGCTGAGAAAACTTAAAATATATCGTATTGCGAATATAATTCCTATAGCTTATATACTCTAAGAATAAACTATTAAATCAAGAGCATTTCGATTATTGAGCTACAACCCCTTCGCCATAAAACCACCCTATCTTCCCGGCTTAAGAGAAAGTTGTATTTAAAATGCGTTAAACTAATTATTTGGCGACTACATATCATTTAATAATTTATAAGCTTCCAAATTACGCGCATTTAGATCAGTAAATTGCAATTAATTTTGTATAGTGCAGTCACTGAAGGTAAAAATCAACGATTACCTTCAATTTCGGTGAACCTTCATCGATTTTCACGAAAATTGGTCAGTGGTTAGAGGATACGTCAAGAAACAAAGGTGACATGGTACCACCTTGCGCCTTTACTCTGAGGGTGGATACCGCCCCTTCTCGGGGGTGAAAATTATTTTATAAAAAATAAATGCACAAATCAATAAAAGAACAAATTAAAAGCAAAATTCATTATATAAAGTTAATAAAATAAGTCAATACTTTTTAAGTTATTAAAGATCAAAGATTTTAATTATTTGTGAAAAAAATGCATGTTTTGAAAAGGTTTTTTGTAAATCACTGAAAAACTTTAAGTTTTTACAAAAAAGTTAATAGTAGTTTAATTCGTATAGCTTATATTCTAAGAATAAACTCTTAAATCACGCGTCTTTCGATTATAGAGCTACAACCCCTTCGCAAGAATACGACCCCATATTCCCGGCTTAAGAGAGAGTTGTTCTTAAAATAATTTAAATTAATTATTTGGCGACTACATATCGTTTAATAATTTATGAGCTTGCAAAATATACGCATCTCAATTATTGAATTGCCATTTTCTTTCTATAGTGCAGTCACTGAAGGTAATAATCAACTAGTACCTTCGATTTCGGTAAATCTCCATTCATTTTCACGAAAATTGGTGAGCGGATTTTGATACTATCAACTTTTTCTGCATCTTATTTTTCATAGGTATTTCTAAGTACTTTGACAAGTATTTAGCACCTAAGTGTTATACAATGCATCTCTTTCCCGCTATTTAAGCTTGAACCCTTAGATTTTAACAGTCGCGGAAAAAAATATACATTTAATTACCAATAACTTACTTTAAATTAACATTAAAGGGTTTTTCAAGTAAGCAATTTATTATATTTTTTATTAGCTTCAATTTTAGTGATGAAAACTTTTTTGTAAAAACTTACAGTTTTTGAGTCATTTATGAAAAATCGCTCTAAAGCATGCATTTTCTTTCCAAAAATTAAAATATTTGATCTTTAATAACTCAAAAAGTATTGATTTATTTTAATCACATTATATAACAAATTTTGCTTACAATTTGTCCCTCTCTCGATTTGTGGGGTTATTTTTAATAAAGTAATTTTCACTCCCGAGAAGGGGTGACATATACCTCAGGCTAAAACCCCAAGTTGTTATTGTCAATTCGTGAAAATAAATGGAGATTTACCGAAATCGAAGGTACTAGTTGATTTTTACCTTCAGTGACTGCACTATAGAAAGAAAATGGCAATTCAATAATTGAGATGCGTATATTTTGCAAGATCATAAATTATTAAACGATATGTAGTCGCCAAATAATTAATTTAAATTATTTTAAGAACAACTCTTTCTTAAGCCGGGAATATGGGGTCGTGTTCTTGCGAAGGGGTTGTAGCTCTATAATCGAAAGACGCGTGATTTAAGAGTTTATTCTTAGAATATAAGCTATACGAATCAAACTACTATTAACTTTTTTGTAAAAACTTAAAATTTTTCAGTGATTTACAAAAAACCTTTTCAAAACATGCATTTTTTCACAAATAATTAAAATCTTTGATCTTTAATAACTTAAAAAGTATTGACTTATTTTATTAACTTTATATAATAAATTTTGCTTTTAATTTGTTCTTTTATTGATTTGTGCATTTATTTTTTATAAAATAATTTTCACCCCCGAGAAGGGGCGGTATCCACCCTCAGGGTAAAGGCGCAAGGTGGTACCATGTCACCTTTTTTTCTTGACGTATCCTCTAACTACTGACCAATTTTCGTGAAAATCGATGAAGGTTCACCGAAATTGAAGGTAATCGTTGATTTTTACTTTCAGTGACTGCACTATACAAAATAAATTGCAATTTACTGATCTAAATGCGCGTAATTTGGAAGCTTATAAATTATTAAATGATATGTAGTCGCCAAATAATTAGTTTAATGCATTTTAAGTACAACTTTCTCTTCAGCCGGGAAGATAGGGTGGTTTTCTTGCGAAGGGGTTGTAGCTCAATAATCGAAATGCTCTTGATTTAATAGTTTATTCTTAGAGTATATAAGCTATATGAATTATATCCGCAATACGATATATTTTAAGTTTTCTCAGCATCTTTCTCTTAAGTTAAATCAATTAAAGGGTTGTTTGGGGGTGAAGGGGATGAGCTCAAAAATCGAAACTATATAATTTCAAGAGCTCATAAATAGCTCGTAATTCTGCCGAAAAAACCGATTCAATATTCCTATTTTTAAGTAGTGGGGGGGGCTGACTCAGCCCCCCCCCCCACTAGGGTATTAAATTCCTGCTCACTGGAACGAGCTCAAAATTTTTAGTTTGCGGAATATGAGAGCTCATAAATAGCTCATAAATCAGGGCTATTTGTTTATTAATTTTTGCAAGTGGGGGGGGGGGGGGCAGCTCAACACGGGTAAAATTATTGTTATGTGTCAAAATGTTAATATTTTACCAATTAAGATTAAATAATGGTATTAATTAAAATTAAACCATATTTTATTTTTTTACTATGTGCTTCGCAATTCACATAATTTCAGAATTCAAATTCAAAATTTTACCAGAAATATTTTGCCGAAAATTCAAAGTATACCATTAAATTTAGTTTTTCAGCTTTTTCAAATGCAAAATCCATTTTAAAAAAATTTAATATACAGTGTGTTTTTTTGGGTCGGAACATTTATACAATATTTTTTAATCCGGACCTGGATTTTTTATTTGTAAATAAATTAATGGATTGGACACCTAAAAGAATATTCGCGTGTTAAATAAAAAATGAATATATAGTGCGGTTGACAAGTTTTAAGCTGTATTTCAATTTTTTCTACTTAGAGCTCTCGAAATTCACATAATTTCAGAACTTCAATTCAAAATTTGACCAGAAAAATCATTTTGCCAAAAATTCAAAGTTTACCACTAAATTTAGTTTTTCATCCTCTTTTCAACTGAAAAATCCATTTTAAAAAAATTTAATGTACAGGGTGTTTTTTTGGGATGGAATATTTTTCCAATTTTTTTTTAATCCGGACCTGGATTTTTTACAATTGTAAATAATATAATTTATTGTACACCTTAAACGATATTTGCGTGCCAAATATAAAATAAATATACAGTGTGGTTAAAAAGTTATGTACCAATTAAGAAAATGGCAAAATAGATAAAACACTCAGTATCTTTGTTATTAATGGAGTAAGACCCATTAATTATGGTATTTTTGAGACCGCCTAAGTGTCCTCTTTCTGCAGTTAACGTATGTTACTTTCCCAGTGAAACACCCAGTATAAAAAGTGGCAAGAAACCAGATCCGACACAGATCTTTACAACTATATGGTGGCGAAAAAGAAAGCGAAAGTAGCAGTAGCAAAAGCCAAAGCAGAAGCGTATTCAAGCCTATACGATCAACTTGATACCAGGGAAGGCGAAACGAAGATATAGAAAATAGCCAAACAGAGAGCAAAGAAAACAAAAGATTTTAATCAGAGTAGATGTATCCGAGATGAAAATAATAAAATACTAGTTCACGCAAAGGATGTCAAAAAGAGATGGAGAAAGTACTTTGACAGCTTATTAAATGAAGAATTTGACAGACAGCCTGTAGAGTCAACGGAGACAGTAGCAGCAATGGTCACCAAAATAACAAACGAGGAAGTGGCTCAAGCGCTTCAAAAAATAAAGAAAGGAAAAGCAGTAGGACCAGATGATATTCCTGGGGAAGTATGGAGAGCATTGGGAGAGACAGGAACAAGGTGGCTAGCAGGTTTATTTAATAGAATTATGGAAGTTGGACAAATGCCAGACGAATGGAGAAGCAGTATACTAGTACCTGTCTACAAAAACAAGGGAGATATACAACAATGCACAAACTACAGGGCTATAAAACTGCTTAGCCACACCATGAAAATATGGGAAAGAGTAATTGATAGACGGATACGTGAAGAGACCGAAATATCCAAGAATCAGTTTGGCTTTATGCAGGGAAGATCAACAACAGATGCAATTTTCATTATAAGGCAGTTGATGGAAAAATACAGGAGTAAAGAAACAAACGCTCATATGGTATTCCTTAATCTTGAGAAAGCATATGATAGAGTTCCTCGAGAGATTCTGTGGTGGGCAGTCAATAAGAAAGGAGTCTCTCGTGAATATGTAAAGATTGTGAGGGATATGTATGAGGGAGTAACAACTAGTGTTAGGACAGGTGTGGGAGAGACTGATAAATTTCATGTGGAAGTAGGATTGCACCAGGGCTCGGTGCTTAGTCCGTATTTATTCTCATTAGTTTTAGACCAGATAACAGTGAAACTACAGGGTAACATTAACATTCCATGGCGCTTAATGTATGCTGATGATGTCGTGTTAGTAGGAAATAGTGAAAGAGACTTAGAACAAAAACTGGAACAGTGGAGACAAGCTCTGGAGGAAAAAGGTTTCAAACTTAGTAGGACAAAGACAGAGTATTTGCAATGTTCTTTTAAAGATGGTGTTACTACAAATAACATGGTATCTTTGGATGGTGAACTGATTGTAAAAAGCAATAGTTTTAAGTACCTGGGATCGGTATTACAGAGTAATGGAGAAATAGATGGAGATGCATGCAGTAGAATTAGGGCTGGATGGATGAAGTGGAAGGAAGCGAGTAATGTGCTGTGTGACACAAATTCCAATGAAGTTGAAGGGAGCATTCTATAAAACAGCCATAAGACCGGCTATGATGTACGGAACTGAATGTTGGGCAGTGAAAAAGAAAGAGGAACAACGAATGCATGTGGCGGAAATGAGAATGCTTAGATGGATGAGTGGAGTGACAAAAAAGGATAAAATTAAAAATGAGTATATTAGGGGAAGTCTAGGTGTGGCACCAATTGATGCCAAAATGAGAGAGCATAGGTTGAGATGATTTGGTCATGTTCAACGTCGAGACGCTGATCAATAGACGCCAATACAAAGAATTGCTGAAGTGCAGATTCCTGGAAGGAGTAGGAGAGGAAGACCAAAGAAGACCTGGGGGGAGCTGACCCCGCATAGGGATAAGTCAAAAAGAATGATGACGATACGCAAACAATACACAATGTTTCAAATAGTGTTGCCCAAAATCAGTCTTGGTCTTGGTCTTGCAAGATTCTTGCATCATTCTTTTTGACTTATCCCTATGCGGGGTCAGCTTCCCTAATTACATTTCTCCATACAATTCTATCTTGAGTCATATCAATATTAAACCCCTTTACCAAAATGTCCTGCCTAATCGCCTCCCCCCACGTCTTCTTTGGTCTTCCTCTCCTACTCCTTCCAGGAATCTGCACTTCAGCAATTCTTCGTATTGGCGTCCATTTATCAGCGTCTCGACGTTGAACATGACCAAATCATCTCAACCTATGCTCTCTCATTTTGGCATCAATTGGTGCCACACCTAGACTTCCCCTAATATACTCATTTTTAATTTTATCCTTTTTTGTCACTCCACTCATCCATTTAAGCATTCTCATTTCCGCCACATGCATTCGTTGTTCCTCTTTCTTTTTCACTGCCCAACATTCAGTTCCGTACATCATAGCCGGTCTTATGGCTGTTTTATAGAATGTTCCCTTCAACTTCATTGGAATTTGTGTCACACAGCACATTACTCGCTTCCTTCCACTTCATCCATCCAGCCCTAATTCTACTGCATGCATCTCCATCTATTTCTCCATTACTCTGTAATACCGATCCCAGGTACTTAAAACTATTGCTTTTTACAATCAGTTCACCATCCAAAGATACCATGTTATTTGTAGTAACACCATCTTTAAATGAACATTGCAAATACTCTGTCTTTGTCCTACTAAGTTTGAAACCTTTTTCCTCCAGAGCTTGTCTCCACTGTTCCAGTTTTTGTTCTAAGTCTCTTTCACTATTTCCTACTAACACGACATCATCAGCATACATTAAGCACCATGGAATGTTAATGTTGAAACAGGCTAGAAGAATCACAATCTAAATATCGCAAAAGTCCGTCTCTGTCGTTATAGATAGAAGTAAGACGAAATGTACTTCCCAACGCGTTTCTCTTAGGCCACCCACAAGAAAGCGGAAGGATTAATATTTTAAGAAATTCTAGACGCCTAAGCTGATAATTTAGCTATTGCAGGCAGTAAAATCACAAAGACACTTTAGAGCTCGGAGACAGCTTTCCTAAAAGTATTTACTTTGCACAGGATATGCCTCATAAAAAGAAGAATAGGAAAGATTGCTAAATGTTTGAGTGATAGAAATCTAGGAATTCCACAAAATTACAACGCAGTAACTTTCCTGGGAATCCTTAAACGGTTACAAAAAGGACACTCGTGGTGATTGGCCGAAAAAGAAACGTATGATCATAATAAGGCTGGTCTAAACATTATTTTCCAGCTATGTGATTGGTACGAAAATTTCGGAATGATGATTATTGGTAAAATTAGGTGATAGCTGTGAAAAAGGGAGGTGAATATAGAGAGCAGAGAGGAATCTTGTCCGAGATTAGGACAAGAAGGAATCAATTAAGTTCTAGCGGTCATGCAGTGAAGACCTGCATTTTTTCTTGTCTGTGCCTAAATAGGCAAAATGGAATCTTAAAGATTCTGTCGTGAAAATCGCAAGTGCGATATGTTGTCTTAAATACCATACCGGTATATTCTCTGTGTTGTGTCCGGTACGATAAAATAATAGTTTTCTTAGTACGGCGTGAATATGTTTCGTTCAAACAGAACTTAGTTCAACTTTTGCGGATAAGATGTCCGTTTAATATGTCTCATATAAACCGCACTTAATTCAATCTTCGTGGAACGCAGTTCCATTTTTTTTAAAGACAATGGTCTAAATAAAATATGTTTAATTATCAAGTCAGTGAGAAGTATCACTAATAATCATGAATGCAGTTATTTTCTTTTCATAAAACAAAAAGAACTATGGAATTTTTATTTTTCGTATAATATAATAACAATTATGTAACAGTACTTTAACTCTAAAAATGAAAGTGAAAAGTGAAAGTGATTTCGTCGTATCCACAACTCTGGCGAGCTAACCCGATTCCAGCAATTCAACAACAATGGATCATCACCAGGTATTTTGCAATAAACTGTTTCGTTCCTTTTTCTTTTTTTTTGAACTTTTAAGATGAAACGCGAAAGACTTATTTTTTTTTATTTTTCTAATCAACTCAGTTTAATGACAATTTTCTATCTAAATAAATGGTAACTATGTTAAAACTTATTTCGTCTTTTTCTGTCCGCACAATCCATCTATGTATCCTTATTGTATTAGGAGACGCAGCCTACCACAGACAACAAGGGTAAGTACCATTAGTAGTCAAAGGGATACCATTTTTTTCGTAACATTTTTGTAATTTTTATATAGATAAATAGCAATAGATTCTGATCTATTAATGGCGCCCAAAAAATTAAAAATTTCTTATCTTTAGCTTAAATATTGTTGTATGAACTCACACCCTAAAATCTCTTGATGATTAGAGCCGCCGGTGCGATTTTAAATTATGTAGCACGTATTTTTTTAAGTTTATGTACATCACATGTTTATCTAATTTGTCGTGCATCATAAAATGACGCCGCAACATGTGGGGCTATCTCTTGTCTAATTCTTATTAGTTTGTCCACGTTGTTCTGCTCATTATTGATTCATAAAATAACGCTAAGTTTTTCATATAACTCTTAATTAGTAATATCACAAAAAGGCTTTTTTATTTTTAACGCAACCTAAGTTTTATTCATAAAACGGCGACCGCACCTAGAGGTTTCTGTCATTTTTTTTGTTTCTTTTTGCTCCGTGTTAACGAGTACTTAAAAACAACGTCATTGCATTCCTTTTTTTGTTTTACACGTAAATGGTATTTTTCCCAGCACTAATTTAAAATGTGGCTCCTTGTTGTCTAAAGGTGTCTGAATAGAGATTTTATACTGTTTATAAAATTTCGATGGATGCGCAGATAAGAAATAAGATAGTAATGTAAATATGAAAAGAGAAAATTCCAAAGGTAAATAAAATAATAACTGCTAGTTTTCAATTCCAAGTTTACAGTAAATTTTGAGTTTAAATAGTTTTGTTGAATTTTTTTTGCATAATTTTTGAGAGAATATAATTCAAAATGGAATCCTCCGTGGTTCAATATTTAAAAAATGACGAAATTGATTATGAATTGTTTATACGAGGGGTTAAGACTAAGAAAAATCTTAGTGACAAAAAAACATTGCTTCGTAAATTACTTAGTAAAACGGCCGTTATTGATTTACAGGAAAATAGGTTAATATTCAACGATGAGAAGAAGCAGATAGACGAAACTGCTGTTGACATCCGTAGTTTAATTGGAGATTTCGAAGGAGACGTTAGAGATTCGGTCTATCGTAGGGCAGAGGCTCATCTTACGCATTTATCTTTTAGAATAGCTAGGTTACCCGTAGAATTTGAGGAAGAAGAAGAGTATAAGGCAGAGGCTTCTGCAGATTGTTTACTTTTAGAAGGGCAATTAGATGACAACGTCGTTCCTGTTGGGCCATCAGTTTCTTCGAATATAATTCCTTCACAGCCGGTCGTTAATATTCCAGCTCCCGTCGTTCAGGTGTCGCATCCAACTAATTTAGCTGATTGGAACATTAAGTTTAGTGGAGATTCTAAAGGAGTTTTCCCTTTCCTAGAAAAAGTTAGAGACCTGGCTGAATCCCGTAATGTAGGACAAGAGGTTCTTTTCAGATCAGCTGTCGAGTTATTTACAGGTAGCGCTGCTGTGTGGTTCAGGAGTGTTCGTAGTACCGTTTCTTCATGGAACGAATTGATTGGTCTTTTGAAGGCTACGTTTCTTCCCCAAGACTACGACGAGGATTTATGGAACCAGATCAAATCCAGGAAGCAGAAGAAAAATGAGTCGTTCGCTTTATTTCAGGCACAGGTTATGTCTTTGGCAAAACGGCTGACGGTGCAGCCTTTAGAGAAAACTATCGTGAAACACTTGAGGCAAAATATTATCCCTGAATATATTCCGTTGATTGCATTAGTCGATACCAATACTGTTGAGGAGTTGTCTGCTGTTATTCGTAAACTAGAGAATAATGTGGTCGTGCCTAGTGTCAAGAAGGAAACGTCCGTCGCTTATGTTAATCATGAGTTCCCCGGTCCCTCCAGAAAAGCCAATGTTCCTAACGGAAAAGCAAATTTTAAAAATAATGACGATCGCTCGGCTCCGCGAAATTCTGAGGCGAAAAACCCTAGTAAAAGTACTTCGAATAAATCGAAGATGATCGTTTGTTTTAATTGCCGAAGACGCGGGCACAATTTCAACGACTGTAAACAGCGTTTTGATAGATATTTTTGTTTCCGATGTGGCGCAGATAATGTTACGGTAAGGACATGCCCAAACTGTGTCAAACCTTCAAAAAACGAATAACCAACACCCTTAAGTTCGGTAAGAGTGTTCACAATAAAATTTCAAACCCCGAACATTCATGTTTTGCGGCCGATAATAAGTTTCCAGAAAATTTTAATGTCTCTGATTGGTACAAATGGCTAGGTACAGTAAAAAATTTTTATAAACATTCGTCAAAATTATCTCCGGTCATTGCTTCAAAGCCATTCGATAACAGACCTTACTTGGAGGTTCAAATTCTTTCGCAACCCTTTACGCTTTTATTAGATACCGGGTGTTCCACTACTGTAGTCGGATCCAAGGGATTGGATTTTCTTGAGAGAAACAACATTGAGATCGATTTACCGTGTAGTCAGAATGTGTCTTTAGCCGACGGATCGAGTAAAAAGGTTTCTGGTATTGTAGATTTGCCGTTTGTGGCGAATGGAATTTGTCATGTGATTAGTTGTCTTGTAGTGCCATCGCTACCAATAAATTTTATTTTAGGAAGTAACTTTATTTCAAAATTTTCTTTAGCGATAAATTTCGAACAAAATAAATGGAGTGTCAGAAATCCTTGTTGCGAGATAGTAACTTCAAAACCTGAAGGCGATGTTTCGTTCCCACAATCTTTGTGTTCGATTGATTCTCTTGCCGCCGAGTTAAGACCTCTAGCGGATGCTGTCATCCATAGTTTTCAGGAGGTAGACAAAAATAATGGTATAGGAAGAACAGATAAGATCAAAATGACTATCGATACGGATGACGCAAAGCCTTTTCGACAACGTCCTTTTCCTATGTCGCCATACATGTCAGATATTTTAAATCACGAATTAGATGAGATGCTCAAACTTAAAGTTATAGAACCGAGTAACAGTCCTTGGTGTAGTCCAGTCTTGCTTGTAAAGAAAAAGACAGGCGAGTTTAGGTTTTGTTTTGATGGCAGGAATCTTAATGAAGTTACTCGTCATGACACATATCCTCTCCCCAATATTGACCGAATTTTGTCATTATTGCGTAACGCTAAATATATAAGTTCGATAGATTTGAAAAAAGCTTTTTGGCAGATCCCTCTTGATCCATCTTCGCGAGAAAAAACTGCTTTTGCTGTTGTTGGCCGTGGATCTTTTCAATTTACTGTGATGCCTTTTGGTCTTTGTAATAGTGCTCAAACCCAGCAAAGATTAGTAGATCAAATTTTTGGACCAGAATTCGAACCTTTTATTTTTACTTACTTGGATGATATTATTGTTTGTTCTTCCACTGCTGAGGAACACGTTGCCTTGTTAGGACAAGTGCGAGATAAACTAAAGGATGCTAACCTTACGATAAATGTAGACAAATGTGAATTTTTCAAAACAACTTTGAAGTATTTAGGCTATATCGTTGGTGATAACTCTCTTCGGTCGGACCCCGACAAAATTTCCACTATGGTTAATTATCCCCGTCCAACTAACACAACGGAGATTAAACGTTTTATTGGTCTTTGTTCTTGGTATAGACGCTTCGTCAAAGATTTTTCTACCCTTGTTTCCCCTATCAATGATCTTTTGAAAGGAAAGAAAAAGAAAGAACCTATAGTTTGGACATCAGAAGCTGAGAATGCTTTTATCGCCATAAAGGAAGCTTTAGTATCTTCCCCAGTTCTAGTACAACCCGATTATTCTCGTCCCTTCACTATTCAGTGTGACGCAAGTAACACCGGTCTAGGAGCTGTATTGACTCAAGAAATAGACGGTGGAGAAAAGGTGATTTCCTATGCTAGTCGGTCTTTGACAAGAGCAGAACGTTCGTATGGAACCACCGAGAAAGAGGCCCTTGCAGCTTTGTTTGCTGTTGAAAAATTTCGTCCTTACGTAGATGGTGTTGAATTTACCCTCATCACTGACCATTATTCGTTGTTATGGCTTAGAAATTTAAAAAATCCCACAGGCCGTTTAGCTCGTTGGGCTATGCGTCTCAAACAGTTTGATTTCCGAATCGTCCATCGTAAAGGAGCATGTCATAAGGTGCCTGATGCACTTAGTAGGATTCATGAGAATAATCAAATTGCTTATCTTGAAGTTGATGCTGATCGCATCGATCCTTGGTACGATGATTTGCGTACAAAGATTTTGTCTAACCCAGAAAGTTTTCCACAATGGAAAGTAGAGAACGACCTCATATACAAATTTATTCCGGCTTGTCTTCCTTTTAATTCAAATTTAATCGAGTGGAAAGTCCTTGTTCCCAAACCTCAACGTGAGGATGTTATTAAGTCGTGTCATGATCCTGCAACTTGTGCCCATCCTGGTGTTTATAAAACTCTTGCTCGAATCCAGGAAAATTATTACTGGCCAAAAATGCGAAGAGATGCTGTTAAATATGTCCGTGCCTGCAAAACGTGTGGAGCACAAAAAGCACCAAATATGGCGCAAATGGGTAGAATGGGTAAAGAGAAAAAAGCCGAATACCCATGGCAAATTATCGCCGTTGATTTAATAGGCCCTTTAACCAGAAGTAGAAACGGTTTTACGTGGTTGCTGGTGGTCTCAGATTGGTTTTCTAAGTACACTTTGTTACATCCTCTTCGCAAGGCTACTGCTTCAAATATCTGTAAATTTTTAGAGGAACAGGTGTTTCTCATATTTGGAGTTCCACAACATCTTATGTGTGATAATGCCTCTAATTAAATTGTAAAATAATGAAAGATCTTTGTGAGAGATATGCAGTCCAAAAAATCTGGTTCTCTGCAGTTTATTCTCCCCAAGTAAATTTTGTTGAAAGGAGCAATCGTACTATTGGTACGGCAATCAGAAGTTATATTGACGAACACCGCGATTGGGACAAACACATACATGAAATTCGGCAAGCCATAAACACAGCGAAACATGAAGTAACCAAATATTCACCGGCATTTTTAAATTTTGCTAGACACGTACCGTTGTTTGGAAATTATTACGGTCAAATACCCCATGATTTTGTTGATATAGAAATCCTACCGGGTGATCGCGATAATTACGCGTCCGAAGTAACGGGAATAAAAGAAGTTTTCACGGCCGTGCGTAAAAATTTGTCTCATGCATATCAGAGAAATGCAAAAACATATAATTTGCGTAAACGCGACGTACAGTTTAACGTTGGCGATCAAGTTCGAGAAAAAATATGGTTTTATCTAGCGCCCCGAAACATTTCATGGCAAAATTGGCTACCAAATATATTTTATGTACCATAATTAAAAAACTATCCTCTTTAGTTTACGTTCTTAGGAATCCAGATGGTTCCAATGCTGGAAATTGGCAAATTAAAGATTTAAAAGCTTATTCATCCGTCAATGTTTCGTCAGATGCTTCAGATTTGTCCGATAGCGAATAGAAATGTATATTCCGTTATTTACAGGGCGATATGAACCAACTTTAAATATAATTTTTTAGATATTTTTGATTTTTTCTATTTTATAGTACAGGTGCTTAAAGTTTTTTTGAGAGAAATAATTTTTTTGTTTTGTGCACCAAATTTTTTTATTAGTCGAAATTCTTCAATTTTGGAAAGTGTGATTTCAAATAAATGATTTTGGACATATGAATTTTTGATCTGAAAGCCTATTATAATCTAAATACTTCGGTAATTTTTTTAGCGACACCCCTATTTCCTCCGTGGTCCGTGTTAAAGGAAAAGTCGCGCAAATTGCGAACTTTTTCCTGGAAGGGATTTGTTTCTCTTCCAACAAATTTTGGCGTGGGATCAGTAATGCACTGATACCCTAGTACGTAGTACGTTGAATACAACTTTGCTTCGGCAAAACCGTCCCCAAGTGCCTCGTTCCCTTCAGGACGAGAGACGCGCATTAATTCTTTTAGAGCTGTCTCGACAACCTTTTTTTTGATGTGTGGTGTAGACCAATAGTAGGGAATTATCCCGCTGCGGTCAATGTTTATCTATTTGATATATTTTTTTTGATGTTGTCGCGAAGGAGACGAGCCTCTGGAAGTAGTGTAGGGGATTCCGCACGTTGATCTCCAGAGCAACTCAGTTTGGCTCACACCCCAGTTCTTTGAACTGTTTTACCTAGTTAATAAAAATAAATTTTTTTTGTTTTGTTGAAAGGACATATTACAAATCCTTCTTCAAATGTTTTTATGTCGTGCGTTAGTCCGATATAGAAGTAAAACTTTTTTTATAATAAAAGGTTGATTTTTTATTTTTTTATTTTTTTGGTATCCTTCTAGGATATACTACCTTCGCTTATATGCAATCCAGCTTAAGCTTAGGGAAAATGTTTTTTATATTTTTTTTGAAAATCGTTTCTTATTTTTTTTGGTATCTAGATTGATATCAGAAGTCCTTAGTACAGTTACTAGTGATAGTTCGTAATAGAACCTATTTGTTTTGCCTAAGTTTATTCTTACTTCAAGGACCTATGAATTTCAGCCCCCTCTATTAAAATATGTTGTCTAACCCCCTTTACCGTATGGATGGCCAGACACTGAGAAAGGCTAGGGATGAAGTGAGCGGATTCCCGCCAGTTGACTCGTCGGAATGAGAAGCCATTCATAATCGCAATTTAGCCACAGACCTTAGGTGATGACTTCCTATGTCATTTCCTAAAACTTCCGTTTGGTTGTGTAACTTTGAATAATAGACTCTACCGACTATGACCCTACCTTAAGTTGACCCCACCGAAAATGTTCCTATGATAGGCGTATGATACGCATCAGTTATCGCTTGTTCTGGTTACCACAACGAAGTTAAAATATCAATATTTTCCTAATCCCCCCTGTTCTTGAAAGAGTAGTAAGTTTCTGAAAAGCAATGTGTCCATTTTCCACAATAAACTAATTACAGGCTTATATTTATAGAATTACAAGGTCCAACTTAGAACTATCAGTAACTCCCTTTTTTTTTGTTTTTTTTTTGGTCCGTAAGTAATAACTGCTTATGGCGTTATTATATTGTGTTATCTCTGGAATAAGTCATGAATGAGAGACTTTATGCATCCAAGTCAAGGATAACATGTTATTTTTTTATGGCGTTAATGATGCTAAGACATCATTATTCTTATGTTATTCGTGGTGTTAGTCTAGGTTGAAAGAAACCTATGCATCCGAAAAAACGTTAACATTTAGTTATCCCTATTTTTGTGTTTTTATTTTTTTTTGTGTCTACGATGACGAATTGCGTCGTTGTATTCTTGTGAATTTTTTGTGTTATGATTAACGCGTCCATGTCTAGATTGTAAGACATGTATTGATCGTTAGAGAAAGCCTAAGGCCTCTGAACGATATTACGATATGGTGACTAACAAATGTGGTTTTCATCTTTTTTTTGCTGTTTCATTTTTTTAATTCCGTTTCCGATTTCAAACTGGTTAGCACGAAGTTGAAATCGTGGGGGAGGCAGTGAAACAGGCTAGAAGAATCACAATCTAAATATCGCAAAAGTCCGTCTCTGCCGTTATAGATAGAAGTAAGACGAAATGTACTTCCCAACGCGTTTCTCTTAGGCCACCCACAAGAAAGCGGAAGGATTAATATTTTAAGAAATTCTAGACGCCTAAGCTGATAATTTAGCTATTGCAGGCAGTAAAATCACAAAGACACTTTAGAGCTCGGAGACAGCTTTCCTAAAAGTATTTACTTTGCACAGGATATGCCTCATAAAAAGAAGAATAGGAAAGATTGCTAAATGTTTGAGTGATAGAAATCTAGGAATTCCACAAAATTACAACGCAGTAACTTTCCTGGGAATCCTTAAACGGTTACAAAAAGGACACTCGTGGTGATTGGCCGAAAAAGAAACGTATGATCATAATAAGGCTGGTCTAAACATTATTTTCCAGCTATGTGATTGGTACGAAAATTTCGGAATGATGATTATTGGTAAAATTAGGTGATAGCTGTGAAAAAGGGAGGTGAATATAGAGAGCAGAGAGGAATCTTGTCCGAGATTAGGACAAGAAGGAATCAATTAAGTTCTAGCGGTCATGCAGTGAAGACCTGCATTTTTTCTTGTCTGTGCCTAAATAGGCAAAATGGAATCTTAAAGATTCTGTCGTGAAAATCGCAAGTGCGATATGTTCTCTTAAATACCATACCGGTATATTCTCTGTGTTGTGTCCGGTACGATAAAATAATAGTTTTCTTAGTACGGCGTGAATATGTTTCGTTCAAACAGAACTTAGTTCAACTTTTGCGGATAAGATGTCCGTTTAATATGTCTCATATAAACCGCACTTAATTCAATCTTCGTGGAACGCAGTTCCATTTTTTTTAAAGACAATGGTCTAAATAAAATATGTTTAATTATCAAGTCAGTGAGAAGTATCACTAATAATCATGAATGCAGTTATTTTCTTTTCATAAAACAAAAAGAACTATGGAATTTTTATTTTTCGTATAATATAATAACAATTATGTAACAGTACTTTAACTCTAAAAATGAAAGTGAAAAGTGAAAGTGATTTCGTCGTATCCACAACTCTGGCGAGCTAACCCGATTCCAGCAATTCAACAACAATGGATCATCACCAGGTATTTTGCAATAAACTGTTTCGTTCCTTTTTCTTTTTTTTTGAACTTTTAAGATGAAACGCGAAAGACTTATTTTTTTTTATTTTTCTAATCAACTCAGTTTAATGACAATTTTCTATCTAAATAAATGGTAACTATGTTAAAACTTATTTCGTCTTTTTCTGTTCGCACAATCCATCTATGTATCCTTATTGTATTATGAGACGCAGCCTACCACAGACAACAAGGGTAAGTACCATTAGTAGTCAAAGGGATACCATTTTTTTCGTAACATTTTTGTAATTTTTATATAGATAAATAGCAATAGATTCTGATCTATTAATGGCGCCCAAAAAATTAAAAATTTCTTTTCTTTAGCTTAAATATTGTTGTATGAACTCACACCCTAAAATCTTTTGATGATTAGAGCCGCCGGTGCGATTTTAAATTATGTAGCACGTATTTTTTTAAGTTTATGTACATCACATGTTTATCTAATTTGTCGTGCATCAATGTTACCCTGTAGTTTCACTGTTATCTGGTCTAAAACTAATGAGAATAAATACGGACTAAGCACCGAGCCCTGGTGCAATCCTACTTCCACATGAAATTTATCAGTCTCTCCCACACCTGTCCTAACACTAGTTGTTACCAGAGCCTATTTTACTTCAAATCAGGCCCGAGGCACTACACAATTTTCGGGCCCCTAAATATAATTATTTAATAATAACTTTTTTAAATGTATTAATTATTTAATAGAAAAATATAGTTGGACACGAAAATAAAATTTTTATTAACAATAAGTAAAATTTATATTTAAACAATTTAACATTGTTTAAGGGGATAGGCGCAAACTTTCGACTTCAATGCTATTTAAATGCATTCGTTATTTTCGAAGCCTGAGAAAACTAATAAGTATTTTTGAAAAATTTAAATGCAGAATGAAAGATTACGTTACTACCAAGGGCCGAAAGTCCCTGAAATCTTCGATAATGTTTATTTTAATAATTTACAGTGGTGAAAAAAAGAGAAAATTGAGTGTGATTTTTAATTTTAAATATGTATCTTATTCAAAACAAACTTTTTATTTATTCCAAGGGACATTCGGCCCTCGGTAATAATGTAATCTTTCATTCTGCGTCTAAATTTTTAAAAATATTTATTAGTTTTTTGAGAATTCGAAAAAATGAATGCATTTAAAGAGCATTGAAGCCGAAAGTTTGCGCCTATCCACTTAACTATAACTCTTATGGTTATCATTTATCATTGCCTGTTCGTAAAATGAAAGAATTTTGAAAATTTGTTTTGTTATTGTAATAAACATGTTTTTGTTTGGTGATCTTTCCGGGCCCCACTCAAATACGGGCCCGAGGCAGGTGCCTCACGGGCCTAGTGGTAAAATAGGCCCTGGTTGTTACTCCCTCATACATATCCCTCACAATCTTTACATATTCACGAGAGACTCCTTTCTTATTGACTGCCCACCACAGAATCTCTCGAGGAACTCTATCATATGCTTTCTCAAGATTAAGGAATACCATATGAGCGTTTGTTTCTTTACTCCTGTATTTTTCCATCAACTGCCTTATAATGAAAATTGCATCTGTTGTTGATCTTCCCTGCATAAAGCCAAACTGATTCTTGGATATTTTGGTCTCTTCACGTATCCGTCTATCAATTACTCTTTCCCATATTTTCATGGTGTGGCTAAGCAGTTTTATAGCCCTGTAGTTTGTGCATTGTTGTATATCTCCCTTGTTTTTGTAGACAGGTACTAGTATACTGCTTCTCCATTCGTCTGGCATTTGTCCAACTTCCATAATTCTATTAAATAAACCTGCTAGCCACCTTGTTCCTGTCTCTCCCAATGCTCTCCATACTTCCCCAGGAATATCATCTGGTCCTACTGCTTTTCCTTTCTTTATTTTTTGAAGCGCTTGAGCCACTTCCTCGTTTGTTATTTTGGTGACCATTGCTGCTACTGTCTCCGTTGACTCTACAGGCTGTCTGTCAAATTCTTCATTTAATAAGCTGTCAAAGTACTTTCTCCATCTCTTTTTGACATCCTTTGCGTGAACTAGTATTTTATTATTTTCATCTCGGATACATCTACTCTGATTAAAATCTTTTGTTTTCTTTGCTCTCTGTTTGGCTATTTTCTATATCTTCGTTTCGCCTTCCCTGGTATCAAGTTGATCGTATAGGCTTGAATACGCTTCTGCTTTGGCTTTTGCTACTGCTACTTTCGCTTTTTTTTTCGCCACCATATAGTTGTGAAGATCTGTGTCGGATCTGGTTTCTTGCCACTTTTTATACTGGGTGTTTCACTGGGAAAGTAACATACGTTAACTGCAGAAAGAGGACACTTAGGCGGTCTCAAAAATACCATAATTAATGGGTCTTACTCCATTAATAACAAAGATACTGAGTGTTTTATCTATTTTGCCATTTTCTTAATTGGTACATAACTTTTTAACCACACTGTATATTTATTTTATATTTGGCACGCAAATATCGTTTAAGGTGTACAATAAATTATATTATTTACAATTGTAAAAAATCCAGGTCCGAATTAAAAAAAAATTGGAAAAATATTCCATCCCAAAAAAACACCCTGTACATTAAATTTTTTTAAAATGGATTTTTCAGTTGAAAAGAGGATGAAAAACTAAATTTAGTGGTAAACTTTGAATTTTGGGCAAAATGATTTTTCTGGTCAAATTTTGAATTGAAGTTCTGAAATTATGTGAATTTCGAGAGCTCTAAGTAGAAAAAATTGAAATACAGCTTAAAACTTGTCAACCGCACTATATATTCATTTTTTATTTAACACGCGAATATTCTTTTAGGTGTCCAATCCATTAATTTATTTACAAATAAAAAATCCAAGTCCGGATTAAAAAATATTGTATAAATGTTCCGACCCAAAAAAACACACTGTATATTAAATTTTTTTAAAATGGATTTTGCATTTGAAAAAGCTGAAAAACTAAATTTAATGGTATACTTTGAATTTTCGGCAAAATATTTCTGGTAAAATTTTGAATTTGAATTCTGAAATTATGTGAATTGCGAAGCACATAGTAAAAAAATAAAATATGATTTAATTTTAATTAATACCATTATTTAATCTTAATTGGTAAAATATTAACATTTTGACACATAACAATAATTTTTGATGGTGGTAATTTTGAACAAGTACTTTAGTTTTGAATAGGTATGCTGCACATTTTCTCTGTTTTGTTATAATTTTTAGATACTTTGTTGCTTAAAGTGATGTATTCTTTATTGACTCTTTATTATTTATTCACTATTTAAAGATGAATATTCGCCATAAACTATTTGTCACAGATAATAAAAAAACACTGAAATGTTTTAACATTTTACCAATTTTTACCAATTTCAATAGCAGTCTCTAATATTGTTAGCCATTTTTCTCCAAATTGTGTTAGGGCTTCCTTACATGTTCCAACATAGTTTTTCTACTATTCTTTTCCTGAATAGACCTTCTTTCTCATCTTTTAGCATCCACCACTTGATTTTTTGTGGTCCTCTCCGATATTTTTGTTTAGTTTCGCTTTTTTACTTCGATGTCCAGAACAAGCAGCTTATGTTGTTGGCTGACTGTCTCACTAACTATTACCTTGCAGTCCTTGCATTCACGTATGTCTTCTTTCCTTATCATGAAGTAGTCTATTTGGGATTGATGTTATCCACTTTTGTGGGTAATAAGTTGAGTTTCTCTCTTTTTAAAGAATGTGTTAACAATCGCCATATCCAATGCTGTTGCTAATTCAAGCATGTCATCTCCAGCTTCATTTCTAGTTCCAAAGCCTAATCCCCCATATATTGTTTCATACCCTGTCTTGGCTTGGCCCACATGTGCATTGAAATCACCTCCTATTATGACTTTCTCCTCTGCTGGAATATCACTCAGTACGTCTCCTAATTGGTCACAGAAAGCTTTTCTTTTAGTCTCACCCAGACCTGTTTGAGGAGCATACACACACAACATTCAATACCTCTTTATCAATTACAAATTTCACTGACATCATTCTATCACTCGTTCTTACAACTTCTACTACGTTATCTTTCATTTCACTATCAGCAATTATACCAACTCCATTTCTAGTGTTACTACTCCCTACATACCATAATTTGTATCCTTCACCTAGTTCTTTCGCCCTTTTTCCTTTCCACCTAGTGTCTTGAATACAAACAATTTGAACTCTTCTTCGTTTGAACGCATCCACTAACTCCAGACTCTTACCTGTAAGACTACCAAGATTCCAAGACCATATCCTGATTTGTCTAACCTGTAATGGTGTTCCCCCTGAGATAGTCCTCACCCGGAGATCCGAACGGTGGCTCATTTTACTTCCGGAATATTTTACCTCAGGAGATGCCATCATTTCAGTATAAGTTTTTATTGTGTTGGAGAAGGTCTTTTCATTGTTATGGTCTGAAAAGATTTTTTTTTGGGATATTTGAAGCCTGAATGCCTTTTCTATCAGCACTATACCCTGCCCTGCACGTTTAGCCAATACACCACCAATGCAGCTAAAGTGCAGTATTACCCCACACCCGCCTGCATTTTTCTGTATAGGCCAGGATCCCCACTGTAAGGACTGCCCTATAAGTCAATGTATTGTTGCTCGTATCCCGCCACTAGGAGGCACGAACTTTATTCGGGATACGTGTATTGTTTGCGTATATTTTCGTATAATCTGTTTCATGTTTCAAATGTTTCAAATAGTGTTGCCCAAAATCAGTCTTGGTCTTGTTCTTGCGTTTTCGCAAGACCAAGACCAAGACCAAGACCGCCTAATTTGAGCAAGACCAAGACCAAGACTTACCGTGCAAGATTTGAGCAAGAACAAGACTAAGCCTGCAAGACTCTTGCGTCTTGCCATTAGAACTGAGGGTCTTTTATGAAGTATATTAGTTCGGGTATATTCTTAGGTAGGCACTCTATGAGAAGCAAAAAAATTTGTAAAATTGGACTTATGCGCCTTACGGATAATACCATAAACAAACATACATTCTTCGCTCTGAAATTAATTGTCCAGGTTTTGAGAATAGCCGCCCTCCATTCATAAATTAATAGGTCTGGATCTCGTGTATGAAAAAAAGTTGATTAATAGCAAGCTGAAAATTTGTTAAGAGCTTAAGGGTGTCTAGTCGGACAAACTTTGATATATGGGAACACTGGAACAGGGGAAGTTTTAATTGTGGAACAGGTTAAAAATTTTTAACGGTCAGAACACGAAAACGGCACATGTATTTTGTCCGACAGAACAGACTTAAACTCTCCGAACAGAGATTAAACTCTCATGCAAAAATCAGACTGCTGTTTATCACCAAATGAGCGTTTTAATGAGTGGAACATGTAGAATATGTCAAATGACAGGAATTATGATAGGTGATAAATAGCAGTCTGATTTTTGCACGAGAGTTTAATCTCTGTTCGGAGAGTTTAAGTCTATTCTGTCGGACAAAATAAATGTGCCGTTTTCGTGGTCTGACCGTTCCAAATTTTTAACCTGTTCCACAATTAAAACTGCCCCTGTTCCAGTGTTCCCATATATCAAAGTTTATCCGACTAGACACCGTTGAGCTATTAACAAATTTTCAGCTTGCTATTAATCAATTTTTTTCCATACGCGGGATCCAGACCTATAATGTATCGAAACTTTTTAAAAATATGTCATATGCTGATAAAAAATATACCTACAATAAGTAGTTAATTTTTTTCCTTAATTAGTTTTGTAGGAATTTAAACACATAAAAATCATATCGATATATAGAATAATAAGACTATTATGTATGTATATTTTTTCTGCTGAGTGTGATTACGATAGGAGACAGACTATAACAGATAATGCCGTGCCGTCTATACCGTGTAACCAAATACATACCCAAATATTTAGTCTACGAGGCATTCAACAAAGAAATATTTACAGTGAAATACATGGAAAACAAAAGGACATTCATAGCAGTTTTTTCTGTAGGTAGTTAAATTAAACTAGTCATTTGTTTAATCAATCGACTCACTGTTCTTTTGTTATGCTCTTTGGTTGCTATACACTATTCCAAGAAACGGGTCATTTTTGGTCTCTCGAATTTTCTAAACTTGTTCGATTTAAGTGGTTGATAATTTGATTTTTTATTTATTTGATTTTAATGTTTGATAATAATATAGCCTTGTTCTGTATAAATATCGCTGTAATAATATTGTTTCTATACAGGTAAATTTGTCATTGGACACTACCAATCAAACTGTATTTTTTTTTTCTCAAAGTTCGCATCACCCTGTGAAATATTCTAGCATTTATAAAATATTGAAATTAAAACCCAACTATAGCCTCATATTTTCTTAACATTTTGTTTTTTTGATTCATTCGCTTATGTTGGATAATAAAAAGTTAGGTACTTTTTTAACTAGCGATGTTTTTCATCAATACAGGGTGTTTTTAAATAAGTATGGCAAACTTTAAGGGGTAATTCTGCCCGAAAAATAATTTGACAGTTTGCTTTATAAGTGTATGTTCGCAAATGCTTCGTTTCCGAAATAGGGGGTGTTAAAATTTTTCTTACAAACTGACGATTTATTGCTCTAAAACGATTGAGATATGCAAATGAAATTTGGTGGGTTTTAAGAGGTAGTTATTACGCATTTTTGACATACAATTAAGAATTTAATATTCACCATTGGCGCGCATACGGGTAACATGACCCGTTTGTTTAGAATTACCCCTTAAAATTTACCATACTTATTTAAAAACACCCTGTGTTGATAAAAAACATGGCTAGTTGTTAAAATACCTAACTTTACTGTTATCCAACATAAGCGAATGAAAAAACAAAATGTTAAAAAAATATCAGACTGTAATTGGGTCTTAATTTCAGTATTTTATAAATGCTAGAATATTCCACAGGATGATGCTTACTTTGAGAAAAAAAACACAGTTTGATTGGTACACTCATTAGTACCGATAAGTTAAAGTCGGTTCGCTAAACTCAGACACAACTGGCTAGTGATTTTAGTAGGTAATTTTTTTGTTTTTGGCCAATTTCGCCAAAATTGGCAAAATTACTAACTATTGAGTAATTAGTAACTATTTAGTAATTATTTTTTTGCCAATATTACCAAACTGGCAAAATTACTTACTAAAATCACTAGCTAGTTGTGTCTGAGTTTAGCGATCCGATTATATCGGGTACCTATACAAAGACAATTTAACTTCTAGCAACAATATTATTACAGCGATATTGTTAACGAATAAGGCTATATAATATTAAAAAATCACTTAAATCAGACAACAGGTTTAGGAAATTCGAGACATCAAAAATGACCCATTCCATTTTTAAGGAGGTGCCTTAATTTCTTGGAGAAGTGTATTATTCTCGGTTTGGTATTCGGTACCAAAATGAGAACTGGCGTTAACATATGAAGGGCCAGGGGAAAGAACGATGAATGTCTATCTGCAAGCATTTTCGGTAAAATGAGAAATAAAGTTACATATTCATTGTTTTTACCCCTTGCGTCCAATCTTGTGACGTGATTTTAAGACGATTATCATATTTATGTCCCCTTGTCCATTCACAGGTTGATAGTACCCTTTCTAGCTAACAGATTGCACAACAACCTCAAAATGACCAAAAATTTACATTCATCCTTTTTCCCTCTGACCCTTCATATTGTGCACATCTGTCACTGAATTGAATTCTTTTCAAATCACACATTGTCAATGGCAAATACTCGAAAAAATACGTAAGTTCCTAATAAACTTTGGTTAGTTGGAATATAGACACGGATCGCTTAGATCGTACGTTCAAACCCCACCCGGTGTCAGTTGTTTAGATATTTATTAATTTGGTTGGTCTTTACTACGGCTGTGATATTAAAGCTTAAAATTGACCTACTCTGTTACGTTGTTCTAGTTCTAAGATATGTAATAGGCTAATGGGCAACTGCGAGACTTGCAAGACTCTTGCTGCAAGACCAAGACCAAGACCAGGTGTACTGTCGCAAGACCAAGACCAAGACTCTCTAAGTCTCGTCTTGGTCTTGCACGAAGAAGGGCAATATCAATGTTGAACGGAGTCTTATGTATAAAACAATAAAAACAAAAGAGAATATACGATACTATAGTAAAGAGCATAATAATGTATAGCTGCAAAATATGGCCATTGAGAGAACAACTCGAACAAAACTTAAAAGCCACACAGATGGATTACTGGAGAAGAGCGGCGGAAAAGTCGCGTCGAGACAGGGTTACAAATGAAAGAATCAGACAAATGATGGGAATAAGACATGATATCACAGATGAAATACGACGTAAACAATTAAAATGGAACGGGCATGTACAAAGAATGCCTAATAATAGAATTATACAATTTACTGTTTCGTTTGATTCAAATCTGTCTCCTGCCATCCCCCGATTGTACTATTTCTAGGTCTACCTGTTGTCAAGGAGGCTCTGCAGAAGACAAATTTACACCAAAACGTCCGTAGATCCAAAAATAAAACTATTTATACCGTAGTAGAACGCCCTCTAACGGGGAATAAGTGAAATGAATGTCGAATCGATTCAAGTTCTCTGTTTAACCCATATATGACAATATCAAAAGGCACCGCTAGGAAAATATTCCAATATGCGATCCAGAGAACCTGTATGAAACGAGTCTTTGTACTCTAATACAGAGTATGGCATTAGTAAAATTAGGAAATCTACGGTTTCGTTTTGATTCAAATCTGTCTCCTGCCATCCTCCGATAGTACTATTTCTAGGTCTACCTGTTGTCAAGGTGCTCTGCAGAAGACAAATTTACACCAAAACGTCCGTAGTTCTTGGTACAAAATAAAACTATTTATACCGTAGTATGGTTAGAACGCCCTCTAACGGGGAATAAGTGAAATGAATGTCGACTCGATTTAAGTTCCTTGTTAACCCAGATATGACAATATCAAAAGGCACCGCTAGGAAAATATTCCAATATGCGGTTCAGAGAACATGTATGAAACGAGTCTTTGTACTCTAATACAGAGTATGGCATTAGTAAAATTAGAAAATATACGGTTTCGTTTTGATTCAAATCTGTCTCCTGCCATCCCCCGATAGTACTATTTCTAGGTCTGCCTGTTGTCGCATATCTGAATGTTCTTAGCGGTGCCTTTTGATATCGTCATATCTGAATATGTTCTTAGCGGTGCCTTTTGATATCGTCATATCTGGGTTAAACAGAGAACTTGAATCGACTCGACATTCATTTCACTTATTCCCCGTTAGAGGGCGTTCTAACCATACTAAGGTATAAATAGTTATTTGTACCGAGAACTACGGACGTTTTGGTGTAAATTTGTCTTCTGCAGAGCCTCCTTGACAACACGTAGACCTATAAATAGTACTATCGGGGGATGGCAGGAGACAGATTTGAATAAAAGCGAAACCGTACATTTTCTAAATTTACTAATGCCATACTCTGTATTAGAGTACAAAGACTCATTTCATACAGGTTCTCTGAAACGCATATTGGAATATTTTCCTAGCGCCAGTGCCGGATTTAAGCCTGTGGGGGCCCCTGGGCAGAATTGGTGTGGGGGCTCTACCTCCTACCATTAAAAAAATATTGATCTACTTTTATAAATATAATTTTAAATAATAAAAAGTACAAGAGCTGTAACTTGTTACAGTAAAATACTAAAAATAATAGTAAGATGTATGGTTAAAGTCCGGGAACTTTTCGAGATATTTTAATTAAAAATTTCTTGATTATGTGGGACGTAAGTTGCATTTAGACATCGTGGCCAATGCTCATTGTAGAGAGATGAGTCTAACACTCTTGGCCCATCATAAACCGAAGTCAATTTTTAATTAACTTAAATTTTAAGAATCTCTCTAACCACTGCAGTTAGTTAGCATCAGACCTAAATATTAACAAAGTGTCACCTCAACATTTGGAAAAGCATCATTCATATTCTTTTTTTTAGCAGTTGGTACATTTGAAATTCTTTGCTTATATTTGATGAGCTGATTTCCTCTTTAAATGAATTAAAGAATCTTACAAACTGTACCAGATGGACACATAAGTTTTCATCTAAATCATTGCTATAAATGTTGGTAAGCTTTAGTGAATGAGCTTCAATTTCAATTTTCCAATTTTCCAAAATGATGTAAAAATCCAAAATTGGAATGGATGGAATCCTATGCAGAAAGCCTCTGACTTAGACGTAATCTATAATACCAATACCAATAAAATTTTGAGTTCTAAACTTCCCCGATGTTCTCATATCTTTCGAAATTGTCACGTCTTGACTGTAAAATTTGTATAAGTGATCTAAGTGCTGCCACTCCTGAATTGAGGTCAATATTTGGATCTTGAAGAATACGACTTCTGCTGTTTGTCCTCCCTGATAGACTCTGTTTCCAGGAAACACATTCGAATATGCAAACCATTTGCAATGAGTTTTAGATTGTTGCTCATAGTCTTCCGAAATTTTGGATATTGCTCCTTTAATCTGAATATAACCTTTAACTAGTTCTTTTGCGGCATTACCTCGATGACCATCTAGTAGTATTTGCTCTTTTAGGAACAATAATATTTTTGGCACGGTCTGTATTGCTGTCGCTTTACGACGCAGCTTTAAAACATTCTGTTAAATTGTATCTATATGTAGAGGAAGTGAAAAATATATATAAGCTAGTTCTTCTAAGAAATTAAAGAATGCGGTGCTATGCTAATGCATGATAACACTCAGTTGCAGCTTTTGAAACTAAATTTAGAGAGTGGGCGACACAAGGAATCCACAACTCCAAGATGTTAAGGTACGTATCCATACGTGGGTGCTCCGTGCTCGGTGTAGCAGCTCCACATAGTAGATACGTTGGTGATCGCCAACCAGTGATTTAACCGGTTTGCTGTTTATATGTAATATGCATAGATGGGGAAAGGCCCTTACTCCTGAGTGTGACTGTGGTGCGCAACGGCAGACCGTCCGCCACATTATTATTAAGCTGATTAATTCTAAGCAACTTTTGTTCTGTAGAGTTTTTTCATTACGTCAATATTTTTGAGTTATTTCATGTATGTTTTGAGAATGTTCATTTTTCAACAAAAAAAAACACGTTTTAGCTCAGTTTTTCACAAATAATTCAAAAAATAAGTTTATTTTTTCAAACAAATTTTCGATGATAAAATATAGCTTATAAAACAGTGAAAAAATGATGTATGTGTGAGGTCTCTAGACCCATTAGAAGCGAAGTTGTCGCTAATGAACAACAGGTTCAACTGTTCAAGTAATTCCAAATCGAATATTTCAACATAAAATAACCAAAAAATGAAGCACGTTTTGAGGAAAACTTATTACAACTTTTTTAAAGTTAAAAAATAGCTTTATTTTTGCTTTTTCAGCTTTAGGCCTATGTGGCACAATATCATTTTTTTTTCTTTGACTATGTGTACGCTAAATTTCATGTCAATCTAAGCGGTTTTTTTTAAATTCAGAACAAATACCCTGAGTCAACGTACTATAAACCGTTATTTTTGCAATAATTTATTAATAAGAAAGTCGGAACGTGGTTTAAGCTATCACGACTAGTGGCAATCGATTTAGCGTATAAAAATACTGCGGAAAAGACTACAAACTTGCCATAGATAGCGCACTATTTTGACCTTCTCGGCGAATAAATAATTATTTTGTTATCAATAAAATCAGAACATATTTTGAGTAATCTCGACTAGTCGCATTCGATTCAGCGACCACAAATACACCAGAAAAGACCTTAACACTATCAATTTATTTACAGGACTTCTAATAAGTAATAGGAATAGGTACCTGGAAAATAACTAATTTTACTATAATTTGTTAATAACAATTAAACGGATAGTATGTAGTATTTGGGCTTCCAGACCACTTCCATTGGATTCAGCGACCCAAAAAAAACTATAATACCACCATCAAATCACGATGACCTAGCATTTCCCACGGACCCCTTATGTTGCGACTAGACCAACTCCAATTCAGTCGAATCCGGGACAAGGTTGAAAAAAATACCTGAAATCCGGGACTTTTCAATGAAAATCGGTACATTTTTTTTCAGAAGACGTAAATTAAAATACAGAAACGAAAAAAAGTCCACCGTTCTAGTTTTCGTAGAACTATAATATCACGATATAAAATGCATGCGTTTTGGATGTGGTATTAGTACCTATTTTACACTCTAGAAATTGTCGACTTTTTTTTATCCCACCAATTCAATTCAAAATTTTAAAATAGAATTTTACCAAAACTTTAAAAATTCGGATGGCCCGGAAGCCTTGTCCGGGACGCCGGGACACGACTTCGTAATTCGGGCTATGTCCCGGATTTTTCGGACTAAATAGTTGGTCAGACTATTCATACATAGTTATTTATACGAAAATTGAGTATACAATAAATCATTGTATAACGGTGATATCACAAAAAAGTATTATATACTCTGGGCTAATTAGCAAAATTCATGGAAAAGTTATTTACCAGCAATTTTATTGCTGAAATCGAATTATAAGATCCTATATATTAATAATATAGGTATGCAAAGTCCGCAGATAGTGTGCTACTTTTTTTATAAACAAAATGGCGCCGACAAATCGTATTTTTTTCAATTATTGCTCTATAACTCCGAAGATTTTAACTTTACAACAAAAACACCCAAATAAAAATTCACCGAAATTAAATTCTGCATAGAGATATGTTTTTACCGATTTGCTCCGACGAAAATTTTCCTCGGAAAATGCGGGTTTTCCTAACAAAAACTATAATTTTCAAATAAAGTTTTAAGTAATTAATTACTAATCAATAATTAAATAACTTATTGACATCAAAGATTTCTTGGTATAGATTGTAATTCCAGAAGCCGGTGAAAATTAAACGAATACTTTAGCAACAATTCAATTGTTAATTAACAATTTACGATCGCAATGATAACCAAAATAATCATGATACATTTATAGCGATACGCTTTAATTACTATTTTTGCTAATTGTAATTTTAATATTTTTTCTCAAAAACAAAACAACGTTAGTCATTCAAACTGCATATTCAAATACGAAGGTTATGGCCTTATCCTGTGACATCTGTTGTTCGTCTATGCGGCAACAAACTGCACCCTCATTAATTAAGTATTTTATCAGACAGTTAATGTGTCAACAGCTAGCTATGCATTCGGAATTGTTTTTCTTAAAAACCGTAAAAGTAGACGCCAGACTTGATAGTGATTTATGTGATCATCTGGTCAGGGGAAAAGGAATACAAACATGATCATCGTTTGTGGTTGCTTTCTTCAGTCACTACGCAGCATGCGAACCATTCACACATACCGACGCGACCCTCTCCGAGAGACATAAACGAACACATTTTCGTTGCAAAAATAAAATTACCGTTTGTTTTATTATATCCATTTTTAATTAAATTCCGCAACTCACCCATCGGAATATTGGTGACCCTCGCGAGTATTTTAAACCGCCGCGAAAATTTAAAAAAGAGTTAGTGTTAATAATATTACATTTTTGCCGGTTAATAATACACAGTGAACATCGAAAATGACGACCAGTGCCAACAATAGTGTTTCAGATCGGATTGCAGTGGCCATCGGGAAATTGACAGCCGAATTAGCTGACATGAAAATCCAGCTAGCTAGCTTGTCGCGCGCTCGAGCACAAGCTAACACATACCGTCGAAACCGCAGCAACTCAAGACAAAGACCACATCCTAGAGACAGTAGCTACAGTAGTGAACATAATAGTGACATTTGTTGGTACCACTACCGTTTTGGTGATCAAGCTCAAAAGTGCTCTCCTCCGTGCAAGCTCCAGGGAAACGTCGCGGGCAGTCGGTAGATGCGGCATCCGACCGAAGCCCAAAGTCTCGCCGCCTTTACGTAACAGACTATGATACAAAAAAACAGTTTTTAGTCGACACCGGTGCCGATCTGTGCGTTTTCCCGCGGAAATATGTACGGGGTGCACGCGAAAAGACTTCATACGAACTATACGCGGCCAATGACACTAAAATCGCGACATACGGCTATGTGAACTTGACATTGAACATCGGACTACGGCGTGATTTTACGTGGCGATTCGTAGTGGCGGACATTTCAAAGCCCATTATCGGAGCCGATTTTCTTTCCCATTTCGCGCTCCTAGTGGACATTGCTAACCAGTGCTTAGTAGACAGTACGACAACCCTTCGAACAAAGGGACTCGTTAAAGAGTGTTTCGACGGCAGCATAAAGACTATCGCGGAAGCGTCGCGTTACCACGAACTGCTGCTACGATTTCCGGAAATCACGCGACCCGCCGGTATCGTGAAAGACATTCAACATCAAACGAAGCACCACATCGATACAACACCAGGTCCACCCGTTTTTTCGAAGCCTCGACGATTAGCACCTGACAAACTGCAATGGGCTAAAAAAGAGTTCGAAAATCTTCTACGGCTAGGCATCATAAGACCATCGAAAAGTAACTGGTCTACTCCACTGCACATGGTCCCGAAGAAAGGTGAGGAATGGAGACCCTGCGGAGATTATCGACGTCTCAACCAAAAAACAGTTCCAGATCGATATCCAATTCCGCACATCGAAGATTTCGGTCAGGCGCTAGCTGGTAAGACAATTTTCTCTACAATAGATTTAGTGAGAGCATACAACCAGATACCAGTAGCCACCGATGACATACCAAAAACCGCCGTTACCACACCATTTGGGCTGTACGAATACTTATATATGCCTTTTGGTTTACGAAACGCAGGACAGACATTCCAGCGTTTCATAGACGAGATTTTACGTGGTCTAGACTTCGCCTACGCCTACATCGATGACATTCTCATTGCATCAGAATCCGAAGAGCAGCATATGTCGCATTTAGAAGAGATTTTCAAAAGGCTCAAGCAGTTTGGCGTTGTGATAAATCCAGCGAAGTGTCAATTCGGCAAAAACGAGATTACCTTTTTGGGATACACAGTATCAGACGGAGGATTCACACCTCCACAAGAAAAAGTAGCAGCTGTACAGAATTTCACTCAGCCAAAAACAGTGAAAGACCTACGCAGATTTCTAGGTATGTTAAACTTCTACCGAAGGTTCATACCCAATGCAGCTGAGCTACAAGCACCACTACATGATGCCCTAAAAGGTAATGTCAAAGGAAAAGCACCAATCGAATGGAAACCACAGCGAATCCAAGCCTTTGACGACTGCAAAAACAGTTTAGCTAACGCTGCTTTACTGAGCCACCCTGTAAACGATTTTGATATCTCCATCACTTGTGACGCTTCTGATTTTTGTGCGGGAGCTGTACTACAACAAAAAACGAATACAGGTATGAAACCTTTAGCTTTCTTTTCTAAGAAATTCTCACCTAGCGAAAAGAAATATAGTGCATACGACAGAGAACTATTAGCTATATATCTAGCCATAAAACACTTCAGACATATGATCGAAGGCAAGGACATAACGATATACACAGACCAGAAACCAATCACCTTCGCCTTTACTCAGAAGCTAGATAAATGTAGTCCTAGACAGTTTAGATATTTAGACTATATAGGACAGTTTTGCACTAACATTCAGCACATTTCTGGTTTAACAAATATTGTGGCAGACGCACTATCTCGAGTCGATAGCATCAAGAAAGATATCGACATCACTGACTTAGCTCTCGCACAAGAAACTGATCCAGAACTGCAAACTTTTTTAAGTGAGAAAACATCACTACAAATGAAGAAAATACGCTTTTCCGAACAAAACGTGAGTTTGTACTGTGACATATCAACATCTACAGCCAGACCATTTGTACCGAAACCACTTCGAATGGCAATTTTTCGCACCATGCATAACCTGGCACATCCCGGAATCAACAGTTCTGTGAAGATGATCACACAGCGATATGTTTGGCCATCCATTAAATCAGATGTGAGGAAATGGACTCGAGCGTGTCTACAGTGCCAAAAAGCGAAAATATCGCGCCACATTGTTTCACCTAGTGGAAGTTATTTACCACCTTCCAGCCGATTCGAACATGTCCACATAGACATTATAGTGATGCCGATTTCAGAAGGAAACAGATACTGTTTAACATGTGTCGATCGTTTCACACGTTGGCCAGAAGCTTTCCCGATGCCTAATCAAGAAGCAGACACAGTAGCCAGAACATTTTTTTCTGGTTGGATAGCTCGTTTCGGCACTCCCAAGCGCATCACAACAGATCAAGGCCGACAATTCGAATCGCATCTTTTCAAGTCATTATGCAAATTAACTGGAACTTCCCATTTAAGGACAACCGCCTATCATCCACAAGCAAATGGTATGGTAGAAAGGTTTCATCGACAGTTAAAAGCAGCAATTCGATGTCATGAAAACATCCGATGGACCGAAAGCCTACCTTCAGTGTTACTGGGCATACGAGCAGCGTGGAGAGAAGATTTAGGTACTTCCGCCGCCGAACTCGTGTACGGAGAACCATTGTGTTTGCCAGGTGAACTATTGTTTTCGTCACAAAGAAACACCGACGACAATGCTCACATTTATTTAAAAACACTTCGAAACCATTTCGAAAACCTCCGTCCTACGCAACCGTCGCATCATGGATCCAAAAGTACCTTCATTTTCAAAGACATGAAAACCACCTCTCACGTTTTCATCCGCCGTGATACAATCAAAAGCAGCTTAGAAAACCCATATCACGGTCCTTTTCCAGTTGTTAAGCGAGGTGACAAGACTTTTGTCGTCCGGGTAAACGGGAAGGAATCAACAATTTCCATAGACAGATTGAAACCTGCTTACGAACTTCACGACTCTACCCATCACGAAACAAAAGAAATGACCAGCAAAACAAACAACAACAGACCGAAGAGGAAAGCAAGATTTACTGGAACTTACCAAGAAAGTGTTAGTTCAAAGTGAATCGAGTGATTTTTTTTTTCTTTCTCCTTGTATAAACTTTGCATTATTTTTTTTTCCTATTTTCAATTTTCATTATATGTAATTTGTATATATTATATATTATCTATCGTTTTAGTCTCTCAGAAGGGGGTGTATAGCGATACGCTTTAATTACTATTTTTGCTAATTGTAATTTTAATATTTTTTCTCAAAAACAAAACAACGTTAGTCATTCAAACTGCATATTCAAATACGAAGGTTATGGCCTTATCCTGTGACATCTGTTGTTCGTCTATGCGGCAACAAACTGCACCCTCATTAATTAAGTATTTTATCAGACAGTTAATGTGTCAACAGCTAGCTATGCATTCGGAATTGTTTTTCTTAAAAACCGTAAAAGTAGACGCCAGACTTGATAGTGATTTATGTGATCATCTGGTCAGGGGAAAAGGAATACAAACATGATCATCGTTTGTGGTTGCTTTCCAGAGTTGCCAGATTGGGGTATTTCCCCCCATTTTTGGGGTAATTTGACAGCGTCTGGGGGATTTTTTTTAAGCTGAACTGGCTGGGGGATTTTTTGGGGGTAAAAAAAATTGTGGGGGATTTTAGGGGGTCATGGTCAATTAAATTTGTGAATGTACATAGAACATTAGAACAGAACTGCATATTATTGTACTCTCATATAATCGAAGATTATGGAACCTATGAATTATTTTAGCGCCCTCTGTTGACAAATAGTATAATTTTGGTTTACTGTTCTCTATACATTTGACTACAAAAATTCAAAAATCCGCGGATCTTTGGGATTCACAAAAACAAATTTCATTTCGATCAAAGTCTGGGTACAAGTAATCATGATACTATAAATAACATTCATAGCTATTTATAACTATTTATAATATCATGCTTTCAATTATTGTTAAACAACTTCTTGTAAAATAAAATTTTTGTAATTAACCATTCAATTCCTGTTTTTGAGCTTTATAATGTAATATAGCAAGCTGCTATGGTGTAAAGCATTGTCCATATAATATAAAATTATAGAGCTTAACTTGGTACTTTAATAACTACTCTTCAAACCAGTGCAGAAAGGTATCTTTATTCAGTAGCTGATTATGGTAATCAGCTAGTTTGATATCAATAATATAATGTTAACAATATTATTATTATTAATCAAATTATAAAAATATATCAAAATCAAAATAACAACTGAGGCCTGAAATGACATTGACAATTGACATCATATTGACATTTGAATTTTGAATTCTACGAACTGCGCATGCGCATAAGTCAGAAACCAGTCGTGGCGGCAAAAATTTAAATTTGGGGTATTTGAGCTTCAATTTGGGGGAATTTCAGTTTAAAAGTGGGGGATTTAGAAAATCGCATCTGGCAACTCTGTTGCTTTCTTCAGTCACTACGCAGCATGCGAACCATTCACACATACCGACGCGACCCTCTCCGAGAGACATAAACGAACACATTTTCGTTGCAAAAATAAAATTACCGTTTGTTTTATTATATCCATTTTTAATTAAATTCCGCAACTCACCCATCGGAATACATTGATCAAACTTATAAAGATTATAAAGATGAGATGAGATGCTTGTTGAATATTTTATCGACAAAATATAATTTTTTCTTTTTTTTGCATAATCTTTAAATTTTGAAAAAAAAATAGTTATAATACGTTGGTCTAATTAGTAAAGTACAAAGAAAGGTTATTTACCAGCAATTTTATTGCTTTAATCGAATTATAAGATCCTATATATTATTAATATAGGTATGCAAAGTCCACAGATAGTGTGCTACTTTTTTTATAAACAAAATGGCGCCGACAAATCGTATTTTTTTCAATTATTGCTCTATAACTCCGAAGATTTTAACTTTACACCAAAAATACTCAAATAAAAATTCACCCCAATTTAATTCTACATAAAGGCATGTTTTTCCCGATTTGCTCCGACAAAAATTTTCCTCGGAAAATGTGGGTTTTCCCAACAAAATCTCGAATTTTCAAATAAATTTTTTGGGCCAGTAATTATTTATCAATAATTATATAGCTTGGTGAAATAAAAGCTTTCTTGGTATAGATTATAAATTCAGAAGCCAGTTAAAATGAAACGAATATTTTAGCAACAATTCAATTGTTAATTAACAATTTACAGTCGCAATAACAACCAAAATAATCATGAGACATTGATCAAACTTAGAAAGATTATAAAGGTGTGATGCCTATTTAATATTTTGTCGACAAAATATAAATTTTTCATTTTTTTGCGTAATCTTTAAATGTTTAAAAAAATTGTTATAAACAAATTAACATTTCTTAGAAATTGTTTATTATATTCTAATTTTAAAAAATACTTAAAATGCGTATTTCATAGGTCTTGAAAATGAATGCTTTAAAAAAATTTTCCAACCATTTGCAAAAATGTTAGGAAACAGCAAAATAAATATACGATATCTCCATTGTTTATAATTTGTTTTAATTGTTTCAAAGCTTAAAAGTGAGTATATGGTACAAACTAATTACTCACAAAGAATGTCAAAAATTAGTGCAATGGTTATATTTTAATCAAAGATTAAAAATACTTTTTTTTGTAATTTTTACTGCGAAAGTAGGCTTGATACAGAGCCGGAGATAAAATGTTCACTCGAAGCGACTGACACGCTTAAACTCGCGCGAGTTGTGTATGTGGGCGGGTACCTACGGTACTGTATTATTCTACTTTCGCGCGTGTAAATTACAAAAAAATCAGGGGCGTAGCTACCGCCGTATCAACCGTATCAATTATACGGGGCCCCCGACATTCAAGGGCCCCATCGCGGCTTGTCGAAACAAAATTCCATTTACAAAGATTGAACTAAATATTCTACAATTATTTCACTATTAAAACGCTTTGAAACAGTGTATGTTGATTGGATATCAACATTTTGGTGTAGTGGATTCTTTATATACCTATATAAATCATATTTACCTATTATCTACTCTCTGTCCCATAAGAACAGAGCTTTATTGTTTTCAAGGTATCTCTCATTGTCAATTCCGTTGGCTCTGTGTGAGTTATTGTAATAAAATGTATATTGAAGAATGCCGAATTGCAATTTTTGTAATCGCTTTATCTTTGAATATTTGAAACAGTATGTATTGTTCGGGTATGTTACGTATGTTCGTATAATCTGTTCTTTATCTATACTTAATTGTATTTATGTATATCTACATTTCTCCAAGAAATTACCGTACTACCTTAAAAATTGGTCATTTTTTATGTCTCATATTTCCTAAACCTGTTTTCCGATTTAAGTGATTTTTTTAAATGTTATAGTCGTATTCTTGAACAATATCGTTGTAATAATATTGTTGCTAGACAGGTAAATTGTTATTGTATACCGGGTGTACCAATCAAACAGTCATTTTTTCTCAAAGTCACCACGCCCTGTGGAATATTCTTGCATTTATAAAATACTGAAATTAAAACCCAACTATAACCTCATGTGTTCTTAACATTCTGTTTTTCGGTTCATTCGCTTATGTTGGATAGTAAAAAAGTTAGGTAATACTTTAACAACTAGAATTATTTTTCATCGATACAGGGTGTTTTTAAATAAAAAGTATGGCAAACTTTAAGGGCTAATTCTGCATGAAAAAATAATGACAGTTTGCTTTATAAACGTATGTCCGAGATAGAGGGTGTTGACATTTTTCTTACAAACTGACGATTTATTTATTACTCTAAAACCGGTTGATATATGCAAATGAAATTTGTTGGGTTTTAATAGAATTTCATGTTTACCATTGGCGCATACATGGGTTATATTAACTGTATGTGCGCCAATGATAAATATTAAATTCCTAATTGTATATCAAAAACGCACAATAACTACCTCTTAAAAGACACCAAATTTTACTTGCATATTTTAACCGGTTTAACCCTATCTCGAAGACGAAGCATTTGCACACTTAACTAGCAGGTTTATAAAGCAAACGCAAACTGTCATTATTTTGACATGCAGAATTACCCCTTAGAGTTTGCCATACTTGTTTTTCGTCAATACAGAGTGTTTTTAAATAAGGCTAGTTTTTAAAGTACCTAACCTTTTTATTATCCAACATAACAATGAATGAACCAAAAGCGAAGGAAAACAACAGAATGTTGGCTATAACAGCCTAATAAAATAAAAAAAAAAAATCAAAATGTAATTCCGTACTAAATACAGGTTGGAACTAAATTTTTTTTCAAAGTTTCTCTCTCTCTATCTTATCGTTTCCCCATTACTGAGGGATCGTGATTTCCCCGCTTCGCAGAATGCGTTTCCAGCTGAATTCTTTATTTGATCGGGGTCGGACCATCTTGTTGGTGATCGTCCTCTTGATCTTTTCCCGGAACGTTTCCAGAAACAATTAATTTCTCCAAACTGTCGTCACCTCTGCGAACCACGTGACCAAAGAATTGCAGAATTCGTTGCAAACATATTGTGGACAGCCTTTTATCAAAGTTTAGGTGAATACAAAAGATATTTTCAAGAAAGTATCTTTTGTATTCTTCAAGAGGATCACTGTTTAAATAATTAAAAAGGGGTCATTTTTGCACAATATTTACTTTTTTCACTTCTCTGCAGTAATCCACGCTTTTATGAAGGTCTATACGATTTTTTTTCTACAAAGTTGAAGAATAAAGCTTTCACTTAAGATTTACTAAATTAAATTTGACCCCTATTTATTTAAATAACTATATTCAAAACTTAACACAAATAAAATATGCACCATAAAATATTTTGATATTTTGTTTTATACGAGAAGTTCATGTTACCAGTATAAAGCAGAAAAAAATTGGTCGAAAAATATTTAACAATTTATGAGATATTGAATTTTTTATCCTCAGCGACGTTATTTAAAAAAGAAGTAATAAACAAATTAGAACAATTTTTAAATGCCATTTTGGAGGGGTTTAATTAAAATTTGAATTTATCAATACATTTATTGAAAATATACATAAAAATAATGAGATCTTTTGCAGGTTTAAAATCTTTTGGCAACAACCGCGTTTTTGCAATTGAAAATATAGTGACATTTAATAAACAAATTCAATATTTCATAAATTATTAAATATTTTTCGACCAATTTTTTTGCTCAATACTGGAAAATAGCGCAACTTCTCCTATAAAACAAAATATTTTATAGTGCTTATTTAAATCGCAAATACTATTTTTTTGCAAATTTGTTTTTAAAGTTTAATATACAATTGTTTAAATAAATAGGGAGTCAAATTGAATTTAATAAGTCTTAGGTGAAAGACTTACCCTTCAGCTTTGCAGAAAAATATTCTAAACACCTTCATTAAAACGTGAATTACCTCAGCAGTTAAAAAAGTAAATATGGTGCAAAAATGACCCCTTTTTAATTATTTAAATAATGATCCCCTCATATGATTTGGATACTTTCTTGAAAATATCTTTTGTACTCACCTAAACTTTGATATAAAATTTGTTCCAACCTGTACGAATTTACATTTTGATTTACATGTAGTGTAATTTTATTTTACCACTAGACTAAATTCTGTAGTCGGGTTTTAATTCAGGGTAACGCGAACTTTGAGAGAAAAAATCACAGTTTGATTAGCACACCCGGTATATAATGACAATTTATCTGTCTAGCAACAATATTATTACAATGACATTGTTAAAGAATAAGGCTATAACACATTAAAAATCACTTAAATCATACAACAGGTTCAGGAAATTCGAGACATCAAAAATGACCAATTTTTAGATGGTACATACGTTAATTTCTAGGAGAAGAGTATTTGCCTGTTGCTCGCCGTTATACCATAACAACAGAGCTTCTTTGTTTAAGCTCGTTTGCAATGGCCATTCATCCTTGGATTGAAAAAGCTGAATCAGTTTTCAAACAATGAGTCTCGACAATTCAAATTTATTTTTCGACTTTGGTTAATTAAAATTTATTAGGTTTATTATTATTATCTATATTTGGGTGTTTTGTGTGTTTTGTTTTATTTCATTATCTTTTATTTTGTACTAATATTGACGATTTATGTAATTTCTGTAACATGTATTTGTTTTTGTCTTTTTTCCGACTTTTTGTAAGCTTTGTCCATAAAATTGTAAAATTTTCAGTGACAATAAAGCATATTTCTATTTGATTCTATACAAGCGTTTTTGCTTCTTTTGTCGCGGAGAAAAGGGCCCCGCGACAAACTTTGATATGGGGCCCCCGTGGGGCTAGCTACGCCACTGAAAAAAATATATTTGTAATCTTTAATTAAAATATAACCATTAAGCTGATAATCGATATTGTTTTAAAAATAATTAGCTTATACTTTAATCTCACTTCTACGCTTTGAAAGAATTAAAAAAAATTATTAACACCGTAGTAATCGTATATTTATTTTGCTGTTTCATAACTTTTTTGCAAATGGTTGCAAAAAAGTTTTAAATCATTCATTTTCAAGATATTTAAAATGCGCATTTTAGCTATTTTTTAAAATTATAATATAATAAAAACTTTCTGAGAAACGTTAATTTGTTTATAACTATTTTTTTAATATTTAAAGATTATGCAAAAAAAATAAAAAATTTATATTTTGTCGACAGATTGTTAAAGAGGCATCTCATCTTTATTAGATTTCAAAGTTTGATCAGTGTATCATAATTATTTTGGTTATTATTGCGACCGTAAATTATTAATTAACAATTGAATTGTTGCTAAAATATTCGTTTAATTTTCACCAGCTTCTGGAACTATAATCTAAACCAAGAAGGCTTTTAAGTCACCAAATTATTTAATTATTGGTAAATAATTACAAGAAGAATATAGAAAGTGGGGACTAGAAATTAATATAGAAAAAACAAAATACCTGCCAATAGGTACCGAACTATCGAACATCACATTAGAAAATAATGAAATCATCATGCCCTGCGACCATTACACATATCTAGGAATCGTTTTTGACACAACGGGGAAAGATGATGAAGAAATAAAGAGAAGAATAACACAATCCAGAAAAACAATAGGTTGTCTAAACAGCGTACTGTGGAATCATGAAATAGGAAAAAGAAGAAAACACAATATCTACGAATCTCTTATTAAAAGCAGTCTATTGTACGGAGCAGAAACTTGGCGGATAACCGAAAACAACAGAAGAAAACTGGAGGCAGTAGAAATGGACGCTTTTAGAAGATCAGTAGGAGTGTCACGCAGAGAGAGAATACGTAATGATGAGATAAGACAGCGAATGGGGGTTGACGGCTCTCTAACAACAGACATAGAAAGAAAACAGCTGATATGGTACGGACACGTCCAGAGGATGGATAACTCAAGACTCCCTAAAATAATTATGCAATGGGTACCACCAAACCGCAGAAAGAGAGGAAGACCCAAGAAATCTTGGAGAGAGGGAGTAACGAAGGCGATGAGCGCAAGAGATCTTAGAGAGGGCCAATGGGATGATAGAGTGTCATGGAAATTAGGCATCGGACAACGTCGCAAGACGTTTTAAAACCGATTTATATATAAATAATTACTTATCTAAAACTTTATTTGAAAATTAAAGATTTTGTTGGGAAAACCCGCATTTTCCGAGGAAAATTTTCGTCGGAGCAGATCGGGAAAAACACGTCTCTATGCAAAATTTAATCACGGTGAATTTTTATTTGAGTGTTTTTGTTGTAAACTTAAAATCTTCGGAGTTCTAGAGCAATAATTGAAAAAACACGATTTTCGGGCGCCATTTTGTTTATAAAAAAAGTAGCACACTATCTGAGGACTTTGCATACCTATATTATTAATATATAGGATCTTATAATTCGATTCCAGCAATAAAATTGCTGGTAAATAACTTTTCCCAAAAATGGCCTATTCTCCGATAATCAGCCCAGACTATATATTATGTAAAAAGATACCATTAATTTAAAATAAAAAAATATAAAAAAAACAAAAATTTGATATGTCAGGTGTGGGGTTCGAACCCACGCTCCCTCTCGGGAACCAGAGCTTAAATCTGGCGCCTTAGACCGCTCGGCCAACCTGACTTACGTTCATTTTATAGAAATGCAATATCTACACTACAAATTTATACAATATTATGAAATACGACATGTACATATTTCGTCACTTGGATGCAGAAGTAGTCTATGTCAATTTTTGCCTAATTTGATATTTTTATGTACATTTGAAAGTAAGAGCATCGTCAGGGCTCATGAAAAAGGCGCCAACCTAATATCTAAACAAAGGCGGACGGACCCCCCTCCTAAGATTTTACATCAAACTTTTTATGCAAAGTAAATCAACATTACTCGTGAATTTTTTTAAGTTTAATTTGAATTTATAGGCTATTGATTATGTACTATAGAAAGGAACTACAACGTTAACGGGGTTTTATTATTTCATATGGTCAATGAATCTCTCTATATGAAAAAACCGCGGAGTGCTACCATTTAAAGGGGTGCGTTTTTGAGAAATGGGTGAATTAGTCCCTGGGCACAGGTTGCATTAGGGTGAGTTCTATGCACTTTTGGTACAAACACGTCTACATAAAAATTGTTCCTGGTTAAATTTCCTATCTAAATATAACTTTTCAAAGTCAAAGATACTTTTTTTTACAAAAATATATTCAAAAGAAAAAGCACAAAGAAACCCAAAAGAAAGAAATTTTGTTTTTTGTCCCATAACTTTTGTCCACGGGGATATAGGTATAGACATTGCTTCACAGAAAAAAAACTTACATATTTTCTCTTTAAAATGATGTTTGGTAGAGGTCATTAGGATGTACAGTTTTCGAAATATGATTTTTCAAAGTTCGCCACTCACAGCAATTTTGGGCAATTTTCCTTGTTATTTCGCAAATATTGTTCTGTAACTTTTTTCTACGTAACTTTAGGTATATGCAATGGTACATGTAAGAGGAATAGAAATCAATTACCTTTAAAATGGTCTACTGTATAATGTTGTACGACTTCTTTTAAAGAGGTTATCTTTTTCAAGACTTTTAACGAGTTTTTATATTTTTACGATTATTTTTTAAATTTCCCATTATAACTTTTTTTTTCTATATAGTATATATTATATAATAAAAAAGAAAGCTTATTCTGTTTACTTCAAAATGGTGTATTATAAAAAATTCTAGGGTTATTTTTGAATAAGATATGCTTTTTCAAATTGTAATAAGTACTTGCAACGATTTTTGATTTAAGGATTATTTTTTAAATTCCCCATTATAACTTTTTTATGTGATTGTGTGTTATGATTAAATCTTATTTTTTATAGGTAATACTCTTGATCCACTTGACTCGGCCGGGCAAACTTGAAAATATGGATTAATTCCAATATTTACTGTCAAAGCTCCTGCACTACAAGCTTTGCTTGAAAAAATAGCATGTAAATATAACCAAAGGATGTACAAAAAACTGCGGTTGTAGGAAGATAGGAATTAGTTGTTCAATATTCTGCAAAGGGTGCATGTGCATGGGTACTTATTGTGGGAACTCTAAGATAACTGAGGTGTCAGAGGAAGATATTGAAGCTAATGCTAACGAAGAGATGGACTGTGATTTTGAAATTTTTTTAAATGTCAACGTTTACATAATTTTAACTAAAGTGATGTTTTTTAAGACTAATGTTTTTGTAATTTTTGTAAAAGAAATATTTTAAATAATACAGGTAAAAAAATATCAAAGAAGCACTCGATTTCCATTATGTATTTAAACATAGATGATTTTAAAGAACAGAAAGTAAGCCCTCTTTTTTGCGCAATATATAGATAGTATATTCATGTACAAGAAAAAAAGTTATAATGAGAAATTTCAAAAATAATCGTAAAAAATGTAAAAAATAATATTTTTTTTTAATATTAGGTATTATATAATATATAATATATTATATAATAATTTTGTTTTATTTTTATATTATATTATAAAAAAATCCTTAAAAGTATAAAACCTTGAAAAACCACAATCTCTTTAAAAAAAGTCGTACAACGTTATACAGTAGACCAGCGTTTCCCAAATGGTGGGTCGTGACCCGGTACCGGGCCACGAAAGCAAAATGCCGGGTCGCCTGGCTTTGACGAATAGGTTTTTTTTATAAATAAAAAAAGAGAATTAATAGCTACCATAAAGAATATGTTTTTGAATTTTCTCAGAACGCTCAATCTGAAACCCTTGTACTGGCTTCCTATGAAATATAAAATTAATTACTGAAACAGGTTATCCACACACAATTGCCAAGAAATTAATAGTTCTAGATAGCAATGAAAATAGTAGCATACATCTCGGATAATATGTGATGAAAAGCAAGAAGTGAATTCGCTGGCTCTATCAAATAACACACTGAAGCGTAGGATTGTGGAGATGGCAGATAATATTGAAGAAACTATTATATGTCACTTAAAGGACTATAACTATTTTTCCTTGCAACTTGATGAAACTACAGACATATCAGATAATGCTAATCTAATATGTTTTGTAAGACACGATTTTGAAAATAATATTCACGAAGAATTTCTATTTTGTAAATCTTTGTCAACAAGAACAACAGCTGAAGAAATATTTAATCTAACTGCTAGCTACATTAGTGATAATGGAATTGAATAGAATAAATGTGTGGGACTTAGTAGCGATGGATCACGGACAATGGCAGGCACTCGTACTGTACTTTTTCCGGGGGTCAAAGCCTTAGCACCAGAATGTATTTGGATGCATTTAGCATCCACAGAGAGGTATTAGCTGTCAAAAAAATGCCACTGATTTTAACCGAATCTATGAAGGAGAGTGTAAATTTTTTAAACTTAATAAAATCTCGCCCACTGAACTCACAAAGTATTCTCTGCTTTGTGCAGAGAAATGGGAAGTGAACATGAAGATCTTATTTTGCACTACGAAGTGCGTTGGCTATCAAAAGGAAATGTTTTAGAAAGACCTATTGAATTGAAGGAAGGAATATTCTTAGAAGTACATCCACCTACGGCTAGTAGTCCAGGGCTCATCTGTTTTGAGATGGACGTTGAGAGGTGACTCAAATTTTTTTGCAGAAATTGCTTGAAAATAACTTAAATGATAATATGTGAGTTATCCTCCCACTCAAAATGGTCAGGAACATTGTTTAAATAATCAAAATGTCAAAATATGAAGGAAAAATTCGATTTTTTTATTGGTTTTTTGATTATAACTTTAAAACTGTTCATTTCTGAGAAAAGTTTTACTGACATAAAAGTTGCTTAATTAAATTTCCTACAATATAGAATTGGTTAAAAATTTAAAAAATAGTCACCCTTGTTGCAAAATAGCAATACTTACGAAAAAACCATACCAAAACAAGTATTCGCATTTTACGTTTTTCAACCATTTATGCTACACTTAGGACCTTCATATTTTACCCAATAAAACTTTATGATGTCATAAAATAACACTATAAATTTCATTAAGATCAGTTTAATAGATTTTGCAAAATAAATTTTGCAATCCAGCTTTCGCAAAAAAAATTCATTTTTTAAAAATGTTGCAGGACTGAAAATACAGCAGATAGTAAGTTGAATTTTTTTTTGCTTATAGAAGTGTACTGTACTTTTCATTTGCAATTTGCAAAATTAAAATCGAATAATTACCACGGCGTCAGGAAATTTTTTAAATAAACATTAATTTTTGGTGCTACGTGCAGGACAGCGGTGTTCGATTTCCAACCAAGTTGATTTCCACCAAAATTTCTTCTAATCTTTATCTAATATATTATTTTCTTACTCTATATTTTGTTTTATTTTAATATTTTAATTCCACAAAAATCAAACTAATTTTATTATTGTTTGTGAAATATTGTTTAAACAATTGTATATGTTTAAAAATAATAAACTTTTATTCTCTAAGTTAAAATATATGAACAAAGAAAGTTTTTGCTAAAAAAAGTGTTATTTTAAAGGATAAAGTATGTGTTTTTATTTTGAATAAACAAATTTATTTATTTATATCGAAATGTAATAAAAATTAAAATTTATCAATCATTATTAAAGGTCATTGAAATGACCAATCAGAGCAAACTATCCGCTGTCCCGCGCGTAGCACCAGTAATTAATGTTTATTTAAAAAAATTCCTGACGCCGTGGCAGTTAATCGATTTTAATTTTGCAAATTGCAAATAAAAGTTACAGTACACTTCTATAAGCAAAAAAAAATTCAACTTGCTATCTGCTTTATTTTCAGTCCTGTAACATTTTGAAAAAACAAATTTTTTTTGCGAAAGCTGTATTTCAAAATTTATTGTAGCGATCTTAATGAAATTTACAGTATTGTTTTAGTGTATCATAGAGTTTTTCTAAGTGAAATATGAAGATCCTAAGTGTAGCATAAATGGTTGAAAAAAAGTAAAATGCGAATACTTGTTTTTGTATAGTTTTTTCGCAATTATTGCTATTTTGCAACAAGGGTGACTATTTTTTAAATTAATAACCAATTCTATATTGTAGGAAATTTAATTATGCAAATTTTATGTCAGTACAACTTTTCTCGGAAATGAATACTTTTAAAGTTATAATCAAAAAACGAAGAAAAAAATCGAATTTTTCCTTCATTTTTTGACATTTTGATTATTTAAACAATGTTCCGGACCTTTTTGAGAGGGAGGATAACTCAAATATTATTATTTGAGTTATTTTAAAGCAGCGGTTTTTTAGCGGTTATTTATTTTAATTTTTATTAAGTGGCGGTAGCGGGTAGGTACCCCTCTATGGTCCCGATTGAGGGTAGACTTACTTCAGGGAGGTAGCGTCCCTGCCCACGCGAGCTCCTGGTTTTTCCTCCACTCCCGACTTAGGTGAAACCAGGCCCAAACCCTAGTATTATCCTACCCAAACCCCAAATTCCTTTCCTATATCCCCCCTCACTTGCCAAACCGTCGTGCCAGCGCGGCGAGTTATTTATCGGCTAAGGGAATAAACCCCGACAGAAAATTCTGGTCCTCCTAGCAAGGGGGTTTAGCAATGGGCCAGCAACTCATTCTTGGAAAAATATTTTTACGCTAATAATACCGAAACCAAGCCTCGGAATACGGATGGAACTAAAGGACGACGACAATGGCAACGAAAACGGACACTGATTTGTGGTACTTGGAATACACAGGGAATTAGAAATAAAATCGAAGATGTTATCGAAGAAATGAAGAAACACAAAATGGACTTTGCTGTACTCTCTGAAACAAAGAAAAAAGGACAAGGAACTCAAAATCTGGATAGATATATACATATACATACGGGAGTTAATAAGGAAGAACATGCCAAAAGAGGAGTCTCAATACTTATATTGAAGAAATACAAAAAGAACATATCGAACTGGCAAGCAATAAATGAAAGAATCATAAAGGTCAACCTCAACCTGAAAGGATCAAAAATGACAATAATAGGCACATACGGCCCGAATGATGATGCACGCGTAGAAGAAAAAAGAAAATATTATGAAGTCTTAGATGAAACTATTTTTCAAATAGGTCAAACAAGGGAAACTATTATACTAGGTGACCTAAATGCAAGAACTGGTAGAAGAATAAACGATGAAATAATAGGACCATATGGAGAAAACACTACAAACGACAATGGCAATAACTTAATAGAAATGTGTAGACACAATTCACTAAGGATCATGAATGGGTATTTCAAACATAAGGCAATACATACATATACATGGACTCAGCCTACAAGAAACTTGAGATCAGTAATTGATTACCTAATAATGAAACAAAAATCTAAAATAAAAGTGCATGACGTAAGAGTGTTTCGAGGAGCCGAATGTGGAAGTGACCACTACTTAGTAAAAGCCAAAATGATACTACCTCTAAGCGGAAATTGTAAACACCAACAAAATCAAAACATAAACGAAAATCACTCAGTAGAAGTTAAACAACTGCAGTACAATCTAACAAGTTTAGACAACGATAGTACTAGAGAATTGTATAAAAAAAGATTAGAGCAACAACTACCACAGGAATTCAAACATAAAACAACAGAAGAGCTACATAGAATAATAAAAAAAGGAATACATCAAGCCGCCAAAGAAGCCTTAGGTATAAGAGAAAATAAACCCAGAAAGAAAAATAATTGGTGGAATGATGAACTACAGGAAATGAAAGAACAAAAGCAAAAATTATATCACAGATGGCTGGGAACAAAAGATCAAGAACATAAAAGAGAATATAGAGAAATGGTAAATAAATTTAAATCAACGGTAATAGAGTCAAAAAATCAAAGCTGGGAAAGAAAATGTCAGGAATTAGATACGTACATCGGCGGCCGCAAATCAAGAGAATCCTGGAGGTTTATAAAAAACATCAGATCCAACAAAACAGAACAAATAGCCATACACTCCATAGAACCTGAAAAATGGGAAAAACACTATAAAACACTGTTAGTAGAAGAAAGACCGGAATACAAAAACATAGAACAACATGAAGTCCTGATTCAAGGGGAGCCATTAGCAATCAACGTAGAAGACACTAAAAAAGCTGTATCACTGCTGAAAAATGGACGTGCTCCTGGTCCAGAGGGGATATATGCAGAGTTAATAAAAAATGGAACCAACAAACTATTCGAGATTCTAACAGAAGTTTTCAATAGGCACTTGCATGGAGAACCAGTGCCACAAAGTTGGAAAGAAGGATGGATTACATCTATCCATAAGAAAGGAAATAAGGAAGATTGCAATAACTATCGTGGTATAACTGTTACGAGTACGCTTAGCAGATTATATGGAAGAATTATAAAAGAACGCATATGCGAAGAATACCGCCCTTTTGAGTCAGAAGAACAAAACGGATTCAGAGCAGGACGATCCACAATAGATAGTATTTTCTGCTTATCCCAAATACTTGAGAAAAGAACACTGAGATCTCGAGAAGTGCATTTACTCTTAGTCGATCTAACAAAAGCATATGACACCGTGCCTGTTGCGAAGTTGTGGAAAGTATTGGAGAAAACCAGTATCAGCGTTACACTAATCGATGCTATTAAAGAGCTTTATAAGAACACAATAGCAAAAGTTAAAATAGGAAAAGAGGTGTCTAATGGTTTTCAGGTAACAAAAGGACTTAAGCAAGGTTGTTGTTTATCTCCCATACTGTTCAACATATATATCGATGAAGCACTCAGGCACTGGAAGAAGAAGTGTAAAGGGATGGGGCTATCTATTGGGGATGAAACGTTATATACGTTGCACTATGCAGATGACCAGGTAGTTATTGCCCAAGACAAAGAAGACCTGGAGTATATGGCTAGAAAACTAATGGAAGAGTACAAAAAATGGGGCCTCGAAGTAAATGTCCAAAAAACACAATATCTTTGCGTAGGAGGAGAAAATAATCCAGATGACCTCGACTTAGAAGATGAAACTATTAAGAAATGTGACCAATGTACATATTTGGGGGTAAAACTGACAAAGACAGGACGAAGTGATGAAGCCATAAAAGACAGAATAATCAAAGGAAAACAAGTTATAGGTGCGTTGAATTCAGTATTATGGCAAAAAATATAAGACCGGAAACGAAAAAACGAATATATAATACCATATTAAAACCAGTAATCGTCTATGGCTCAGAAGTGTGGCAGTTATCACAAAAACTTAAAGGTAACCTATTGGCAGTTGAAATGGATTTTTGGAGGAGAGCAGCGGGAAAGTCTAGATTAGAACATGTGAAAAATGAGGACATCAGGAGACAAATGAAAGTACAAAGATCAATTATAGAAGACATCGAAAAACAACAACTAATATGGTACGGACATGTTAGACGTATGGGGGAAGAAAGACTACCCAAAAAGATATTAGAATGGGTACCACCAGAGAAAAGAAAACGAGGACGACCACCAACAACATGGATCCAAGGAATCTCAAAAGCAATGTCAGCAAGAAATCTATCTGAAGAAGACTGGCAGAATAGACAGGCTTGGCGAACGGGAACCCAAAGGCGTATTACGCTGTGAACGGGATTTATATATATATATTTTAAAGCAATTTCTGCAAAAAAATTTGAGTCACCTCTCAACGTCCAAATATACTAATATTTTTACAGATCCGCCCTGGTCTATAGGGATGCAATATTTTAATTTAAAGACAGTTTTCATGATGTCAATTGGTTAATCAAGGTAGCCTACCTTTGTGATATTTTTGACTTCTTGAACAATTTAAATATGACATTACAAGGTAGCAATGTAACTGTATTGAAAGTACAAGATAAGGTGGAAGCTGCAACAAAAAACTTAATTTGTCGACACGTCGCGCGGAAGCAGGAAATTACAAAGCTAACGGAACTAAAAAAAAAATAATATCGTAAATTCATTGTCGGATGAGATTTCAGCGGCTTTCAAGAAACACCTGCTAGGACTGGAGGTCCTGCAAGAGGCAAATCTGAAGTAATACTTTCCCCCATCCACAGCAACAAAGAGTGGATAAGGTATCCATTTACAATGGATGTATGTTGAGTCAGTAATTGAACTATCGTGTGATAAAGCACTCAAAGACATATTAGAAAAAATACCACTCATAGATTTTTGGCTGTCTTGCCGCCAGGAGTAGGTGCCCAGTTTTAGCATAAAAAGCGATAACATTTCTAATTCCTTTTGTTACGACCTATAAGTGTGATATAGGGTTTTTAGCACTGCTTTTCCTTAAAAATAAATATAGGAACCATTTGGAAGTCGAACCGGACCTGAGGATATAATTAACATCTACTTTTCATTAATCTTTGATTATTATTTTGTTTTATTACATTTGTGTTTGAGCAAATGATTCTTTATTAAAATATATAAAACTGTAATAAATATTTAAATATGTTTTCTTGTACACACACCAGGTTGTGCAAAAAATTAGTGGGTCACGAAGGATAAGCACAAAAATAACCGGGCCACGGAAAAATAAGTTTGGGAAACGCTGCAGTAGACCATTTTAAAGGTAATTGATTTCTATTCCTATTACATGTACCATTACATATACCTAAAGTTACGTAGAAAAAAGTTACAGAACAATATTTGCGAAATAACAAGGGAAATTGCCCAAAATTGTTGTGAGTGGCGAACTTTGAAAAATCATATTTTGAAAACTGTAAATTCTATTGACCTCTACTACACAACATTTTAAAGAGAAAATATGTAAGTTTTTTTTCTGTGAAGCAATGTCTATACCTATATCCCCGTGGACAAAAGTTATGGGACAAAAAACAAAATTTCTTTCTTTTGGGTTTCTTTGTGCTTTTTCTTTTGAATATATTTTTGTAAAAAAAAGTATCTTTGACTTTAAAAGTTATACTTAGATAGGAAATTTAACCAGGAATATTTTTTATGTAGACGTATTTGTATCAAAAGTGCATAGAACTCACCCTAATGTAACCTGTGCCCAGGGACTAATTCACCCATTTCTCAAAAACGCACCCCTTTCAATGGTAGCACTCCGCGGTTTTTTCGTATATAGATGTCCATTGACCATATGAAATAATAAAACCCCGTTAACGTTGTAGTTCCTTTTAGCTATCTTATTTTGAATATAATCAATAGCCTATTAACTCCATGAAGTAATTTACTATTTTTATTGGGAATAATAAATTATATTAAGATGCCACAAAAATATAGCTTCAGGTTCCCAGTATCCCTTTTAGTCCGGAGACACTGGAGTGAGTCATCAGTGGTGGTGCAGCTGGAACAAACTAGGAATGAATGAGATGATATGGAACATCACCAACTACATCAACATCAGTAGTGAAGGGAAAAAAGGCAAGTACTTAACAAAGAGGAAAATAAGAAGGAGGAAACTATAATCTTCGGAAGAAGAGGGTCTTGAGTTAGAAGATATCCGGTTAGGGGTAGGGACCTGACCAAGACGGATCTTCCAGGGGAGGCAACCTTGCAAAGGAGCTCCTCACTTGGGGAAAAAAGATCTAGAGAGAAGGAGGAGAACTCCGACATAAGACAAAAGAGAGATAGAAATGATCGCAACGGTCCCGAACTCAGGGGGCCCTACATTACTCTTAATAATGGGGGGCTATAGTAGTAGGAACATTAGGCAAATCCTGAAAGTACTCTTCATGGGTATGGACATCCACCTTTCACTGAGGAGTACGAACGCGGGGACGCAGAAGTTGATTGTGAAGGGAGGTAGAAAATCCTACGCCGAGTTTCTAATCAAGGGTAGCGCAGACACGACGAAGGAGTGGATTAGCGTCAAAAGCGCTAAAAATACTAGGGGCGGGGACCTCAACCTCGAAGTGGCAGAAAAAGAACAAGCCGAGCACCTGAAGAAGACTATTGTGGCCCGCACGGAGGGAAACACAGTAGAAGATGTCCGGAGCTATCAGGACCAGGTGAAAATATTTTTTATAGACGGAGATACAAGAATCTACAGGTCGAGCAAGTCTCGTAAATTTCACGATTGCGAGCCACGCTTCACGCAACCGTGTTTGCGTACTTGTGTTTCGAGTTGCGTGGTCGCGCGCAATCGTACTTGAGACGCTGTGTCAGGTGAGGTGTTTGAAAATTTTGTAACTTGATTGCTTGATTCTGTGGTGTGAAGGTGGTTAAACTTTTGTTTTATTTTTTTTTGTTTTTGTTGTTGCGAATATATCGCAGAAAGTTTTTAGATGAAGTAATTTTATGATGAAGATAACACAGAAAATACAAGAGGGCAGCATACTTTGCAAAACAACTTGTTACAATTTGAAATCAGCATTTTGTTAAGTTGTTGTCTTGCAGGTAAAAAAAGTGACTTTTTAAAAAAATTATATCTTGGAAACTAAAAATTATTTTTATTTATAATTGAAACATGTAAAAGTATACTACTCTCAAAAAAATTTCAGCCAAAAATATTCATTTTTGTAGAGTTGACTGCAATTTTTCGACAACAGCCCTTTTTTGCAGTGAGCAGCATAACAAGTCCAGTCTCATCTGAAATCAAAGTTTCTTGTAGTTTATACCTCTGGCTAGTGAATGAACAAAGGATTTTTTATTAGATGAGGTCATTTTTGTTTTATAAAAAAAACTACTTTAAAAATGAGAAAAATTGGGGTCAAAAATGTGTTTAAACTTATGTAAAATCTTCAAATTTCATTTTTTTTAAATTCCTTCGTTCATATTCTAGCCAGAGGTATAAACTACAAGAAACTTTTTAATTTCAGATGAGACTGGACTTAGTTATGCTGCCAACGCAAAAAAACTTAAACTCTACAAAAATGAATATTTTTGGCTGAAACTTTTTTTGAGACTACCTTAAGTACTATACTTTTACATGTTCCAATTATAAATAAAAATAAATTTTAGTTTTCGAGATATAATTTTTTTAAAAAGTCACTTTTTTTACCCACAAGACCTATGTAACCCCTTAAAAAATGTTTGGAAGAATATGTTTGATGGCCAAGATGCATACATATATTTAGAAGCAAAGTTCCTGATTTCTGTAGTATAATACGTAATACCGAAGAGGAAGTAGCCCTAAGCGCCGGACTCCACTTGCGATTTGTAGTTGTGAAGATTGAACACATTCTTTCAAATAGAAGTCAATCCATGATTATTTAGTCACAAATGGATTGACTTGTATTTGAAACAATGTGTTCAATCTTCCTGATTACAAATCGCAAGTGGAGTGCGGCGGTAATAACACCAAAATATTCCATATAGGTCCATAGAAGGTACACAGACATTGAAAAATTCCTGGAATATCCCCGAAAACATGTTCCCTGAACATCCCAGGAAAATCCTGTGTCAGCATTTTAAACATTACTTGAATGTCTTATTGGAACATTCCATGAATGTCCACAAATGTTCTCTGGACATTCAAAATATATTTTGTAGACATTCCCTGGATATACCAGAAATACAGTGATGACCGCTCTAATAACCGCAAAATAGCACAAAAGATGTATTAAGTAGTGAGATAAAAAGACATGAAACTAGTCGAGCTGGGAAATTTAGCGATATTAACTTATACATTTAGATTGTATTGATTGTGTACCACCTTCAGACGTATCAGACGAGTTTGGAAACTACCACTGTCACAGTGACAGTTTTAGTTGACATACTCCTCCGATATGTGTAAAGGTGGGATCAATATAACGTAAATTTAAAGGTTAATTTCGCTAAATTTCCCAGCTCGACTAGTTTCATTTCTTTTTATCTCACAACTAAATATGTTGCCCATATTTTGCCGGTTATTAGGGCACTCATCACTGTACATCCTTGCTGATGTGACAATACCTCCTATCTGTTTTTTCATGAGTTTTGTATGAGAGATGGAAAAACATGTTTTAAGGTCACCTCCTGTGTTCATATGTAAGTTTTGACTTGTTTTGTAGTTCATAGATAGTTTAATTTACTACAAAACAAGTCAAAAAATATCATATGAAAACAGGAGGTGACCCTAAGACAAGTTTTTAGTCTCTCTTACAAAACTCATGAAAAAACAGATAGGATGTATTATTACATCACTGACGATATGTGGCCATACCAAATAATACATCCTTGATAAATATAAACATTTTTATTGAACAAAATCTTTTCATACATTTTTTCAATGCAATTTACTGATATTCCTAAATATTTCAAAAAGATGTGTCACATTTGCTTTGTAAACCTTTCTTTTGCCTTTCGTAGCCACATATTCCGTTTCCTTCATGGTTTTTTGTAGACCACTTCTCTCAGCTGATTCTAAAAAAAATAAAATAAATGGTAATTTTTCTATCCTTTACAATTAACAATCAGAAGAAATACTATTTACAGATAATGATATGCATAATAATAATAGGTTTGTTCTAGCATCAGTTTGAAACCATCAGCGAATAGTGGACCAGCGCGAGTAGAGGGGATCGCACTGGTGACTGTATTATGTTCTTTTACTGACCAACTGTTTGCTGATGGTTTTTGACTAGTTTGACTGTTTGCTAGAACAAACTTAATAATAATGAATATTTTGTATTTTGACAATGACATCTGATGTGGAAGTCAAAACATTAATAAAATTATTTTTTCAAGTTAACTTTCACATGCGCGTCTTAAAATTGTACTTTTAATACTTATATCATAAATAACTATTAAAACTATCTTAAGAGGAAACAGTATCGATCAACAGGTAGCGAAAATGTGTTCCAAGATTGCGGCTGTAATTTTGAATATTTTTTCAAGATATTTGGCACACATATTCGTAATATAATAAAGAATGGCGGTACAGAGCCCAATTTGAAAAATATATTAATATGTGGAAATTACTTTGTAATTAAATACAATATAAAAAAACGAGCTTGTACCGCCATTAAGAAGAACAAAAAAATACACTTTTTTTAAATACAACTTTTTTATCCGATTTTGTGTTATTTTGGAACTACTAAAATTTTTTATTTCATTGGTAGTTCCAAAATTACACAAAATCTAGGCATTGGATAAAAAAGTTTATTTGAAGAAAGTGTTTTTTTTGTTCTTCTTAATGGCGGTACAGGCTCGTTTTTTAAATATCGTATAATTACAGAGTAATTTCCACATATTAATATATTTTTCAAATTGGGCTCTGTACCGCCATTCTTTATTATTTTACGAATACATGTGCCAAATGCCTCGAAAAAATATTCAAAATTACAGTGACAATCTTGGAACACGTTTTGGCTACCTGTTTATCGCTACTGTATTACCTTAAAACATTGTAATTTGCTAAACCAGTATATTTTACTCTACTACTACTCTACTAGCTACCTCATTTTCCACTGTTTCTAAAGACTTGTTTACATGGGTAGAGTTTTGAGGAGAGTAGAGTAGTGGTAGTACTCTACCAAAAATGGCTTGATACCATTCACATGAGGAGAGTACAAGTATAGTACTGATGCTAGTATAGTGAAACCGATTTTTGTATTTTTAAACACTCTTGATTATAAGTGCACCTTAAATTCTTAATTTTTTGCTGAAGCTCGTTTACTCCAAAGCCCCCTTTGCCATTCTTTCGACGATTTCATCCTCCGCAGCTTGCTGCAAACTTTTATTTCTGTAGTATACACTACCTAAATTCCATAAACACTGGCATTCGCCGTATTATAGCTCTACAAGTTTTAAAGTTTCATCTTCGGTGAACTTCATTTTCACTATTTACACAAAACACAATTCCAGCCAGAATGACAGCACCTCCATGTACTCTCCTACCTACTCTATTCTGCCATAATTGAGCGTGTTCCATGGGTAGAGTGTGCAGCTGAGTAGACATTTTGGCAGTAGTGGTGGTCATAGAGTAGTTACTTTGCCATAGGTTGCTAGTCACTCTACTTTAACTCCAACTATACACTCTACCAGCTATTCTACTGTGCTGAGCATTTTTACAGGTAGAGTTACTCTACTCTATCAAGTACTTGCATCATTACTCTACCCGTGTAAACAAGTCTTAAATCTACTGAATGAAAATCTACTTAATCTTAATCTACTCTTAATGAAAAATGTCTAAAATAATTTACCCACCTAGTATTATTGTAGAATTTAAGACAGTCCAGTGCCTTATAAATAATTTCAATATGAATATTTTTCCCTTTAATTCTCCTTTGATACCACTCCATTTTAGAGTTTGGGGAACTTATTTCATTGTGTTTATAGACCATATTTATTGAAGGAACCCAATCTGGAGATTGTTATTATCGATTAAGTCGGCTGGTTTTCCTATAAGATTAAAATGTTAACATCTTCAAAAATCATTACTGTTGCAATTGTAACTTACCAGATATAAAATGATTACAGCAGACAGGACAGGAAAATTTTCATTTCGCTAGTAAAACCTGTACATTGTATTGCATTTAACCATTGTTGTCTCTCAGATACCTTATTTAGTTTGTAACAACTAGCTGATGATTTTCTGTTGGAGTGAATGAAAAGGGAGTGGTAAACTCCAACAGAAGTAGTAAAAAGAAGAAGATCTACTTAATGTAGCCAAAGGACAAAAATGTGTGGCTTCTCCGTTGAAGAAGCTGGAGTAACTAAAATACAACTTTGTAGTAGTATTTGTATGGAAGGATGCCAAGACAAAGAATATCGAATTGATACAGGACTAGAGATGAGAAATCATTAATAGATAGATATAACTTGAATGGCTAGCTAAATATGTATGAGAAGGGCCACTTGACACTCAAGGAAGGATTCGGCCAATTTGCACGGCTATTTTTGGCCAGACAATAGATTAAAGGAAGTGACAATGATGGCTCGAAAAGAAGATATGAAGATAATGTTCAGAAAATAGATAGAGTAAATATAATAATATACTGAAAATAGAATGAATTTTTGGGCGCCAGAAGAAGGATAACTAGGTTAACGCTCTTCCAGGTATTCTACGCTGCTATAGAGTATGTTAAATTTGTAGTACAAGTATGTGAAAAGTTATTAAAGATTATTAAATTATAAAATATACTACTAAAAATAAAGGAGTAATAAGAAAAAAAAAATCACAATAAATGTATATTTATTGAATGTAACTACTAGATCTTTTTAACAATCTCTGAGTTAGGACAAGTAACTAGTGTGTAACTCTAACATGACAGGAAAAAGTGATACTAGTGAAAGTCAATTACAAAATCATCATACAACTATGATCTAAGAATACTCTTTATAAGGTTAGAAAAACTGACTACGGGTACCTCTAATACAGGAAGTACAACTTACAACTAGGTTAGTAGAACCCTCACCAAATAATAATTGTACGTTTATAATACGTACACCTTAATTAAATACTACCTGATACTATATATAACATATAAATACCTCACTGTGAGTGGGACAGGCACAAGCCTTATTGAATAAATAAACCTACGAGTGGATACACAGATCCTTTTCCTAACTCGTGGTTTATAATAGTAATAATAACAAGTGAAACCAAAAACTAATCTGAGGGATTAGAATCCAGAAGTTCATATGAATTTAATAAATTAAAGTTAAAGTTAAATAAAGTTAATAAGTTAAAGTTAAGTAAAGTTAATAAGTTCAAGTTAAATAAAGTTAATAATTACAATTTTGACTAATATGTGAAGTTAATTTTTAAAAATTTAATTAAACATATACTAAAATAATGGAATGAGTTTAAATAATTATACAAAAGTGGAACACAGCCTAAAAATAATCAAGATAAGAGTACCGACTACTATTATCAGGGAAAATATCTGAGCTCAGAAATTTATACCTTTATAGATTGCAGAGTGTTGGGGAACGCTATCAATTAAATATTATGTTGTAAAGAAAAAAAAAACCTATAAAAAATATAAAGCAGGAAAAATGTGTGTGCAATTGAACTATAAAAAAAAATGTACTAAATATCACAAAACCAGTCTGTCTTTAATAAGAGCACAGTAAATGTTCCCAAACAAACCACTCTTTCCTAATCTTGAAGTTGATGTAATGAGCACCCAAGGGTGCTAACTCTCGCTAGCAGCTGTCCTGCTGGAGGTACAGGAGAGGAAGACTGGTAGAAAGCAGCTGAAGGTACTCAAAACTGTTGGAAAGCAGCTGGAGGTACTCAAAAAAAGAAAATGTGGAAATAATCCAGGCTGGTCGCCTATTGATTGTTTCTCTCTGTGTGGTCTGGCCTTGGTGTTGTTGTAGGGTGGCTTTAAGATTTCATGGTAGGTGCTAAAAAAAACACAGTGTGGTGTTACTACCAATCTACCAATGTCAAAAAAAAAGAAGCAAGAGATACGAGGAGGTGTTTTTATTCCTATGGGAATAAGAAGAAATAGGTCATTAAGTCCAAAAACTTGAATGACTAGACAGCTTGACCTTTTATCAGGTTGTTATCAGATGACCTTGGTCAAATAACACAAGTAATTTCCAATTGAAATACAAACTATAATTACTGTGAAAGAATATTTTATTATAATATATACACCGGTATATAGATATATTATACAAGGATGAAATATAGTAAGACTAAGCGATGGATACTTATTTGATCATCGTTCAAAAGATAGGAGTTCTGTAGACTTGAAAGGAATATAAAAAATGGAGTTTAAATTAGCTCTATTTTCCAACTGGAAGCACAAATTAACAACGAATATTGAATTATCTCTAGATGAGTTTGATCCATGAAAATAAAACATAAAAACCATGAAAATAGACTATGTGAAACTTAGTTAGCAAATGTCAAGGACTTCCAAAATGGCTGAATAAAATACTTAATAAAATGTGTATTTACCGGGGTAGAACTCATTGGATATAGTATGCTCTAAAATTCTTCAAATCCACTGCTGCTGGATAACTTCACTATACTTTTATTGTAATATTTAATCAATTTGGAACTGAGAATTAGAGGTGAATAATTGAGTCTAATGACCCCGCACACTACGATTCAGACCGAACACTCGAGAAACAATGGCAATCCAAGGCTCACGTTCACAGCTGAATCCTTCGTACCCCTCTACTAAGCATTGGCTGTCAAAGTGGGGAAACCAATGTTGCCACGTTTTAAATGTGACGTCATCAAGCATTTAAAAATTCTGAGATGGGTTTAAGTTCTATTTGAATAAACATTGAAAGAAAATAATTCTGAAAATAATTAAATAATATTTTGGATAGTTAAATAATATCTTCCCATCAATAATCGATTCTATAAGGGGCGGAACGTCACATTCCCTTTCAACCACCAGAAAAAATTTTATTTAAAAAAAATTTTTTTTTTTTTTTTTTTTCAAAATATTAAACTAGAGTAGTAGTGCTTAGTGTATCATTCCCCGTTGATTCGCAAGATTACAAATAATCACCACTAATAATCAAGGGAAAGTAGGATGGTCACTGCAGCAAATAACGGAAATTGCAGAATATGACCCGAAGTCCTATTAAAAGTGCTAAATTTGAGACATAATTTATAATGACAAATAAGTGTCGAATTGGCAGTAAATCCAAAGTTGAACTATCCATGGACATCAGATTTATAAGGAGTATATCCAAGGACGAACAACCAGGCAAAGGTGAGAGCCAATTCATACCATAACGCAAGTACATATACTAAAGTCACCAATGAAATCAATAACTATAATAAGTGAAGAATCAAACACTCAATCCTAAATTGGACTAGCAATGGACACCAGATTCGTAATAGCATATCCAGAGAAGAACAACTAGGAATATTTATAGAATAATTTTCACCAATACCAACTAATATAAATAGTGAACATACCAAAGGAATGCAAACACATTAACCAAAATAAATGTGGAATCAGACACTCAATCCAAAGTCAGACTATCAATGGACAACAGATTCACAAAAGCATATCCAATGAAGAACGACCAGGAAGATTTATGGACCAATTCACATCCATACTAAATCATATAAATAAATTAGGTCTACGTACACCCACATCCGGTAATACGAACCTATACAACCAAATAAACAAAATAAGTGAAGAATCGGACACTTAATCCAAAATCGGACTAGCAATGGACACCAGATTTATAGGAGCATATCCAAAGAAGAACGATCAGGAAGATTTATGGACCAATTCTCACTAATACTAAATAACTAACTAAATTAGCTCTAGATCTACCCTCATCCGGTAATATGAGCCTATCGAAACTAAATAGTAAAAATAAAGGATGAACTTATAAGTTCTATGACTCCATGGTAAATACAAAATATGACGGGAACGAGCTCCCAATCTTTCATAAGACTGTATATTCATGTGAACATACATAGGATTATCCAGGAGATATTCCTGAATCTAAGCAACAATTAATGCCTAAGGAAAGAAGAGGGAATCTACTAAAAAGAAAATCAATAATTTGTCCCAGTGGGTTAATCACTAACATTACGACTCTACGTCTATGGAAAGTCAAGCATCAATATACTATGAACTAAGAGACATAAAATAAGCAAACTAGACTTCCCTATTATCGTGTGAAAATGTGCCTGGAATATTTGGAACAATTGCACAAGAATGGTTAGGAAGTGTTGTACACCATTTCCCAACCAGAAATATTATCATGGATAAACATCTGCCTACTCTGACAAGAAAGACATGGATTACGAAATCGGATAGCAGTGATCAGTTGCTGAACTTCGAACCCACGTATTCACCAACTTTGAGCATTAACAGACTAGTTCATAAGAAGAAATATGAAGGACTCAAGAATTCATTTATAAATCAAAATTCCAAATTCATTCCAGAATCATCCTGTGGAGGAAGTAAGAATCCGAATTAATATAAAGTATTTAAGGTACCTGTGACAAATATCAATAAAGTAACCCAATAACAAATTAACAACCACAACTTCTTTCCAATATGGCAAATCCAATGACATGATATAAAAACAATAAAAAAAAAATAATAGGTATGTAATCAAATATCCAAGATATAACACATAATCTAAGATATGGTAGTGTAACATAGCTCCATCTATATTAAGCAAGAATACTTGTATGAGCCCACACATCCAAATATCTTAATATATAATAATCAACAGCCCTTTTATTCTGAGAGGTTGAGTACAAAACTAAGAGTACAAGTGGAGGTTATTAACTTGGTAATACTACTGGCTGGATTAGTATTTGAGAATATTTGTCGATAATGACTCAAATGCAATCTATAATACAAAAAAATAATAATAAACTCATACAAGTGGTATTACACAAGAATTCGGTACCTAATAACTAATACGTGAGAAATCATCAAGCCATGCCGAAGGATAAAAATTGCTATGGTCAGGCATTATCTGGTGATTAACAATTTAAACTAAAATACTATACCATAATAAAACTAATTAAAGGCAAACACAGGAAGATATTAGCTTAAACAACCCTGTTAAGCTAATCTTCTTCCGATGAAGTTGAAGAATCCACATCGTCCATGGTGTTGTCAGGCAGTAAATCCTTTACATGAAATTGACCAATTCGCTTATTAGTCGAATTGTCCTTTAATTCATAAATCAAAGGAGATATTACCCTTGAGACAGTACATGGGACATATTTCTGGCAAAACTTTGCAGAAATGGCATCACCCTTATTGGATTTGACAAAATTGCGCTTTAAGACTCGATCACCAACAAAGAATCGCAGATCTCGTTTCCTCAAATTATAGTGCTGCTGGTTCCTTAGGTAAGAAGTTTTTAACTTCTTCCTAATGTCTGCGAAAATATGAGGTAACGCCTGGAGATCATCTAAGCGATGAAGTTTCTCAGATATTTGAGGAAGATTTTCGGAATTGTCTGAAATTACACCAAAATAATCACCTGATAAAGCCACATTCCTACCAAAATTCAAATATGCTGGAGAGCACTGGGTAACTTCATGGACAGAAGTCCTTATGGCTTGAGCTATGGAATGAATATATTGATCCCAAGCTCTGTGATCAGGGTAAGTATAGGACCTTAGAGCTGTGACAATACTGCGATTTACTCTCTCAGTATGATTTGCTTGTGGATGGTAGGCAGCATTATAAAAGGTCTTTTGAACCTTATATTTAGCTAGAAGATCTTTAAAGGCCTTCGATACAAACTGAGGACCGTTGTCACATGACACAATTTGAGGAACACCATACACCAAAAAGACTTGTTCCTCCAAATATTTTAAAATTGCTGGAGTTGTGGCCTGGCGAAGGGGACAAACTAAAGGAAATTTAGTGAAATAATCCACAACTACCAGGCAATAGGTATTACCCTTGTAACTCCGAGGATAAGGTCCAATGAGATCCATTGAGATCATCTGCCAAGGAAAATTTATGTTCCTGAAGGAACCCATAAGTCCAGCCTGTGGTAGGTTACTTGGTTTACAAGTAGCACAAACCATGCATTTAGAAATGTACCTTTTTATAGACTTCCGCATACCAGGCCAATAATATAATTCGGCAATACGGTGATAAGTCTTATAAAAACCAAAATGACCCGCCGTAACTTCATCATGAAACATATGCAGAATATTTTCCCTATTTGGCGTAGGTACAACTATTTTCCACTCCGACATATTGGATAAGGACTCTATCGGACTTAAGATGTGTTTGTACAGAATATTATTCTCTACCTTAAAATCAGGATATTTTTGTGGGTCTTGAGTGACCCTATCAATCATATTCTGATACCACATATCAGGACTTAAAGAGGACAGATCTAGGACATTAATATCATGGACACGTGAAAGAGCATCTGCGACCACTACCCCGTTTGCCTTTCTATGGACAATCTTATATGAATAGGCAGCCAGTTTGCATATCCATCGAGAAAGCCTCTGTGAAGGGTTTTTCATACTATGAAGCCATACTAAGGAACTATGATCAGTAATTATAGTGAAATTACGACCTTCCAGATAATAACGAAAAGCTTCTAACCCATGGATGATAGCTAAGAGTTCTTTCTCCGTAGTTGAATAGTTTTTCTGGGCCTTGTTCAACTTCTTACTAGTGTACGCTATGGGGTGTTCGGAGCCATCTTTCAACTGAAATAATACGCCTCCAGAAGCTGTATTAGAGCAATCTGTCATTAGATAAAAATGCTCATCAAAATTAGGTGACATCATAACCGGAGCGCTCGTTAAAGCATCTTTAACGCGCCTAAAAGCTTCGTCAGCCTCAGGAGTCCAAGTAATGGTCTGTCCCTTTTTCCTGTTCTTCAAAAGATCAGTAAGAGGTGACAACAAAGTAGAGTAGGACGGTACAAATCGCCGATAATAGCCACACATTCCCAATATCCTACGGACTTGGGTGGTGGTCTTTGGTATAGGAAAATTTTTGATAGCAACTATTTTCTCAGGATCAGTCCTCAGCCCCTGGTTATCCACAACATAACCCAAGAACTTAAGACTAGGGCGACAAAACTGACATTTATCCAGATTGACCGTTAGATTAGCTTCCTTAAGACGTAAAAATAACTTATCTAAAATTTCCATATGAAGGGAAAAATCAGGAGTGACAACCAAAATATCGTCTAAATAATAGAAAACATAGGGCTCTAACGGTGGACCAATGACTAAATCCATCAGACGACACATTGTCTGAGGAGCAGAAACAAGACCGAAAGGCATGGTGACAAACTGGAATAATCCTTTACCACTGACAGCAAAAGCAGTATACTTCTTGCTCTCTTCACTCAGTGGGATCTGTAGGAAGGCCTTAGACAAATCAATAGAAGAGATGTATTTGGCATTCTGAAGTTTGCTCAAAATCACATCTATTCTGGGGATAGGATAAGCATCCCTGTTAGTTGTGATACTGTTTAGTTTTCGACCGTCAAAGCAGATCCTGAAGGATCCATCCTTCTTCTTCGTTAACCAGAGCGGAGAACAGTAGGACGATGTTGAAGGTTCTATGATATTTAAAGCAAGCATCGAATCTACTTCCTTTTCTAAATCTGCCTGCCAGGCTTGAGGTATGGGGTACTGATATAATCTGAAAGGAGTGGGATTTCCCACTTCGATAGTGTGAGAGATTAACGACGTACGACCTAGTTTGTCTTTTGAAGAAAGAGTAGTAAATTTAGAGATCATACTCTCTAATTGCCTTTGTTCAGAGCTTGATAAACTAGCAAAATCGTGAATAGCACTAAGGGTAGATAAATTAAATTCAGATATGGAAAAAGAAAAATCAGAACAACTTAAGGTACTATTGAAAGCATTGAAAAAGTCCATACCTAAAATTATAGAATTCTGCACGGAAGGAATAACATAAAATGTAATTTCCCTACATAAATCTGCCACTGTGATTTTAATTTGGAGTTTGCCCGTAATGGACTGAACTGTACCATCTGCAGTAGATACTTGCAAAGATGAAATGGGCATAATGGGAATACTAGAATTTTTCAATAAATTTAACGAATGTGCCCCTATCAATGAAATATTAGAGCCACTATCTAACAAAGCTAAACACGATTGTCCTAAAATTTGAATAGGAAGATATGGCCTATTATCATTTTGTTTCCTAACTAATAACGAATTAATATCTAGATCTAAAGTATTTGGTTGTCTACAACCGTTATATGGAACTAACCCAGACGTATCATCATCATTAACAAAACTAGAATCTAATATAGATAATGGAACCACATTACTATCACAATTATTATTGTTACGTTGAACACTACCAATCAAAGAAGCGTTTGTAAATGACCATCTGTGATCATTTGAATCAAGCGAATCTAACGTATTATCTATAGAAATAAATTTCTGGTTTAATTTTGTTTTGTGGTGTGTGCTGCTTTCTTGAACGACACCCCTTTCCCTTTTCGTGAAGATGGGTTTGGGTTGCTGGATGTGCTTGGTCCAGCAGTTTCGTTTGACGATGGGGTTTGATTCCCTGATTGGATGTTGGACGGAGAAACGTTCAGGGGACGGACCTCCGACGTGTCGTTTCCCGAACACTTAGAACAGTTTCTTTTAAGGGTGTTCTCTCGGCCACAACCATGGCAGAAAATACGATTTTGAGGAATCCCACAATTGTAAAATGGGTGACCAGGCTGATCACAATTCCAGCAGACAAGAGAACTAACAACCGAAACATTATGTTCATGACCCTTATTTAGCCAAGAACGTTGCCTAAAGGAAGTTGGCTGAGAAGAAGAGTTAGAAGAGGATCGAGATGTGGATGGAGGTTGAGAAGACCAGGATAACGTTTCCTCCAAACGTTTGCATTTTATAGTAAGGTCATCAATGTTCTGAATGTCCATAAGAGCTAATTGTTGATGATAAAAGGGCAATAGACATTTAAGGATGATTTTAATTTTAGCTAAATCTGACAAAGGAGTGTCTAAACGACTACACATACCTAATATAGTATTAATAAACATAGTAACAGATTCCCCAGGTTTCTGCTTATGATTCTTAATTTGATCTAATAAATCATCCTGGAATGAATACGGAAGAAAATCCGACTTCAACTTTTTAATCAGATCAGACCAACAAGAAAAATTACCCCTGTTATTCATAAACCATGTAAAAGCGGTCCCGGTGAACAACTCAGCAGAAGCAGCAAACAAATCCTCTTCCGAAACACCTCTAGATATTCGAAGACATTCAACCCTTTCTAAAAATGACATCACATCAGTGTGCTGTTTTTCACCTGAAAATGAAATACCCCATTTGTGTACTTGAACAGGTTTGGAGTACGTAAAGCTAGGTACATTGACTGAAGCATTAGGAGTAGAGGTAGCAATGGGGTTAACTCTAGAATCAAGTTCACCCTCTAGTGTTAATATTTTAAGAGAAACAGACCTCTTGAACGGTTCCTGTTCTTCAGAAGGACAGTGTAGCAAGTGTACACGGGCAGAAATATGGCCTAGACGAGATGTTAATCGCGCATACTCTGTATCCTTTACAGTTCCCCTAAACTTTTCGATTTTTTTAGACAAGCTGTCCAATGTTTCAGTGATTCCTTTTTGTTGTTCCTCAAAAGGAAGGGATACAGCTGAAATTTGGAGAAAACTTCTATTGCCAGCTTCTTGTTTCAAAGCACCTCTCAAAAGATTGCGTTTTTTATCGACAGTTGTCGACTCCTCTGGCATTATGTCCCGAATCTTTAATTCATAATCCAATTCATCCACCAGAAGATGTTCAGCTTTAAAAGCACACATGATGAGAGCAAAGTTATTGACAAATAGTCCAAAGAACAGAAATATGAAAAATATGAAAATATGAAAGTTTGCACGCAAAATATATATAATATAAACCGAGAAAATATCAGCAACACACCAACAAAATCAAAATAGCCAGCAAAAAAAAAATATATATATAATGCAGTATATAATCTAATAAATAAGATCAAATAAATATATAAGATCAAATAAATGGATAAATAATCCAATAAATATTGTATACTCAAGTAAACCTACTACCTAAATACTGGAAGTAAATTTTTTTTTATTTATATGTAACTTACCACCACTCTAGAAAAAATATATATCTATAATAATAATAATAATAATCAACACTTAGTTGTACCTCCAACTATACCACTATTGACTGAAGAAATAAAATTGTTATATGAATTATATTATTAATAGCAATATTAAATATAAGTTCCCAATAAAAATTCAAAATCTAACCCAGAATGTAAGCTGCACAAACATATACTATAATGAGGTCCCAAAATATAAACAAAAATCAAAACAGCGTTTAAGAATACCTGATATGTATCAGAAATTAAAAATAAAATAAATAAGTAACAATATGTGTATAGGATACCAAACGGAAATAACAAAGAGATTTCAGATAAAAGAGAAGAATTGACCTAAATGAATACTGTCTCAGACCAAAAATAAAGCCACCACGTTGGAAAGCCGATGTAACAACTAGCTGATGATTTTCTGTTGGAGTGAATGAAAAGGGAGTGGTAAACTCCAACAGAAGTAGTAAAAAGAAGAAGATCTACTTAATGTAGCCAAAGGACAAAAATGTGTGGCTTCTCCGTTGAAGAAGCTGGAGTAACTAAAATACAACTTTGTAGTAGTATTTGTATGGAAGGATGCCAAGACAAAGAATATCGAATTGATACAGGACTAGAGATGAGAAATCATTAATAGATAGATATAACTTGAATGGCTAGCTAAATATGTATGAGAAGGGCCACTTGACACTCAAGGAAGGATTCGGCCAATTTGCACGGCTATTTTTGGCCAGACAATAGATTAAAGGAAGTGACAATGATGGCTCGAAAAGAAGATATGAAGATAATGTTCAGAAAATAGATAGAGTAAATATAATAATATACTGAAAATAGAATGAATTTTTGGGCGCCAGAAGAAGGATAACTAGGTTAACGCTCTTCCAGGTATTCTACGCTGCTATAGAGTATGTTAAATTTGTAGTACAAGTATGTGAAAAGTTATTAAAGATTATTAAATTATAAAATATACTACTAAAAATAAAGGAGTAATAAGAAAAAAAAAATCACAATAAATGTATATTTATTGAATGTAACTACTAGATCTTTTTAACAATCTCTGAGTTAGGACAAGTAACTAGTGTGTAACTCTAACATGACAGGAAAAAGTGATACTAGTGAAAGTCAATTACAAAATCATCATACAACTATGATCTAAGAATACTCTTTATAAGGTTAGAAAAACTGACTACGGGTACCTCTAATACAGGAAGTACAACTTACAACTAGGTTAGTAGAACCCTCACCAAATAATAATTGTACGTTTATAATACGTACACCTTAATTAAATACTACCTGATACTATATATAACATATAAATACCTCACTGTGAGTGGGACAGGCACAAGCCTTATTGAATAAATAAACCTACGAGTGGATACACAGATCCTTTTCCTAACTCGTGGTTTATAATAGTAATAATAACAAGTGAAACCAAAAACTAATCTGAGGGATTAGAATCCAGAAGTTCATATGAATTTAATAAATTAAAGTTAAAGTTAAATAAAGTTAATAAGTTAAAGTTAAGTAAAGTTAATAAGTTCAAGTTAAATAAAGTTAATAATTACAATTTTGACTAATATGTGAAGTTAATTTTTAAAAATTTAATTAAACATATACTAAAATAATGGAATGAGTTTAAATAATTATACAAAAGTGGAACACAGCCTAAAAATAATCAAGATAAGAGTACCGACTACTATTATCAGGGAAAATATCTGAGCTCAGAAATTTATACCTTTATAGATTGCAGAGTGTTGGGGAACGCTATCAATTAAATATTATGTTGTAAAGAAAAAAAAAACCTATAAAAAATATAAAGCAGGAAAAATGTGTGTGCAATTGAACTATAAAAAAAAATGTACTAAATATCACAAAACCAGTCTGTCTTTAATAAGAGCACAGTAAATGTTCCCAAACAAACCACTCTTTCCTAATCTTGAAGTTGATGTAATGAGCACCCAAGGGTGCTAACTCTCGCTAGCAGCTGTCCTGCTGGAGGTACAGGAGAGGAAGACTGGTAGAAAGCAGCTGAAGGTACTCAAAACTGTTGGAAAGCAGCTGGAGGTACTCAAAAAAAGAAAATGTGGAAATAATCCAGGCTGGTCGCCTATTGATTGTTTCTCTCTGTGTGGTCTGGCCTTGGTGTTGTTGTAGGGTGGCTTTAAGATTTCATGGTAGGTGCTAAAAAAAACACAGTGTGGTGTTACTACCAATCTACCAATGTCAAAAAAAAAGAAGCAAGAGATACGAGGAGGTGTTTTTATTCCTATGGGAATAAGAAGAAATAGGTCATTAAGTCCAAAAACTTGAATGACTAGACAGCTTGACCTTTTATCAGGTTGTTATCAGATGACCTTGGTCAAATAACACAAGTAATTTCCAATTGAAATACAAACTATAATTACTGTGAAAGAATATTTTATTATAATATATACACCGGTATATAGATATATTATACAAGGATGAAATATAGTAAGACTAAGCGATGGATACTTATTTGATCATCGTTCAAAAGATAGGAGTTCTGTAGACTTGAAAGGAATATAAAAAATGGAGTTTAAATTAGCTCTATTTTCCAACTGGAAGCACAAATTAACAACGAATATTGAATTATCTCTAGATGAGTTTGATCCATGAAAATAAAACATAAAAACCATGAAAATAGACTATGTGAAACTTAGTTAGCAAATGTCAAGGACTTCCAAAATGGCTGAATAAAATACTTAATAAAATGTGTATTTACCGGGGTAGAACTCATTGGATATAGTATGCTCTAAAATTCTTCAAATCCACTGCTGCTGGATAACTTCACTATACTTTTATTGTAATATTTAATCAATTTGGAACTGAGAATTAGAGGTGAATAATTGAGTCTAATGACCCCGCACACTACGATTCAGACCGAACACTCGAGAAACAATGGCAATCCAAGGCTCACGTTCACAGCTGAATCCTTCGTACCCCTCTACTAAGCATTGGCTGTCAAAGTGGGGAAACCAATGTTGCCACGTTTTAAATGTGACGTCATCAAGCATTTAAAAATTCTGAGATGGGTTTAAGTTCTATTTGAATAAACATTGAAAGAAAATAATTCTGAAAATAATTAAATAATATTTTGGATAGTTAAATAATATCTTCCCATCAATAATCGATTCTATAAGGGGCGGAACGTCACAAGTTCAGTTTAAAAGTGAACTTTATCTTGCATTTAACTATCACAATTACTTTGCATTTCACACTTCAAAACACAACACCAATGAAGCATATTATCTTTCTAAATTAATACTTCCAGAGAAAATGTTAAATTAATCTTTGTACAACACAAAATTACAAAGAAATACAACTAAAATTATCTAAAACTCATTAAGAACAGATAGAATAAGATTTATCTTTTACACCCAGTAGCCATATTGATTTAATTTTGAAAACGATTATATTTAAATTTGGTAAATATAACTCCGCACGACCACGCAACTCGAAACACAAGTACGCAAACACGGTTGCGTGAAGCGTGGCTCGCAATCGTGAAATTTACGAGACTTGCTCGACCTGTAGATTCTTGTACGGAGATGCCATAAAGGAAGAAATCCTGAAGATGGTTTGGAGGTATACCGGCAGCAGGAAGCCTAACTAGTCTCTATGGGAAAATGGAGAAGGCAATACAACCGTTACAGTCGGAATCGCAGCCAAGAAGGCGCTGGAAAAAGAACATATACCCATTGGCCGGAAGTCGTGCAAGATACGAGAGAGTCTGCATGTGCCTTAGCGGTGCCTCAGATACCTGCAATTCGGGCATAATAAAACCGACTACAAGGGAAAAGACAAATCGGCCTCCTGCTACCGATAAGGCAAGGGGCACTAGGCACGAGATTAAAGTAGTGAGGCGACTTTCTGCCTTACGTGTAAAGTCCGGTCACAGAGGCGACAGCTTACAGTTCTCGGAGTATAAAAAACTGCCCAAGTAGCAATTTTTCGACGCATTGGTTGTCAGTACAAACAAATGCACTGTCTACAACGTTGCCCGAGAGCATTTTCAGTTGTTTCGGCCAACGTCCCCTACCCCGACTGACATTACGATGTTACAACCTGCAGTTATACGGGCAACTAATTTATTACCATTTTGACAACTACATATCACACTTCAGTTTTTTCAACAATTGCAACGACTTAAAAATGTTATAATGCTAAACTAATTATTATATATTTTATTTTGATAGAAATTTTCGATTTATTTAACAACCTGTTTATTTGTTTTTTTAATAGCTGGTTTCCATTCCATTGTTTTATCAGTAGATTTGAGATTTGATAACCATCTTTGTATCTGCTTTGGTAGACAGGGTTGCCAGGTCAGTTTTAACTCTTTCAGTAGTTTTGTTTTCACAAAATCAGTAGATTCTTTTTAGGCAATGTAAATATACAGTAATACAGTGATATGCACATCCGTCCTAAATGTCCCAAGAGCAATTCCACAAAATTGGAAACCTAATTATTCCAAACCACCAACTGGTAATTATCATTTTTTAGCTAAAATCTACTAAATCAAAAACTAAAATATACTTAAGTATTTTTGGGATATATTTGGGATTTTTTATAATAAAAACAACAGCTAACTTAAGGGGATAGGCGCAAAATGTCGTCTGTTAAAATGGTCAATGTATTTTAAATGTTTTCGTTTTTTGCGAATCCTTAGAAAACTAATACGTATTTTTGAAAAATTTAAACGCACAAAGAAAGATTACGTTATTACCGAGGACCGAAAGTCCCTGAAAACTTCTATAATGTTTATTTTAATACGTTACAGGGGTGAAAAAAAGAAAAAATTTAGTGACTTTTAATTCCAAATATCTCGTTCAAAAGAAACGTTTTGGTTTTTCTAAATAATGCAGTCTTTCATTCTGCGGTTAAATTTTTCAAAAAGACCTATTATAGTTTCCTCATGATTCGAAAATAATGGATCAAATTCTGTTGAAATATACCAAAAATCTACTAAAAAATATTGCCTACTAGAATTTTTTTAAAAATATCAAAAATCTACCAAAAAAGTAGAAATCTACTAAATGTGGCAACGCTGTTAATGAGAATGATACACTTTTGATACTGGTCACATGACCTCTGTCACCCAATAAGAAGGTGCGTTCTAAAATGGTTTTGATAGTCGGCGCGGCCGGGTTTGGTTGGCGATTAGACTTCTAAGTTGTCTTATCCGTCTAAGGTTGGTAATTAGGTATTTTTTTAGTAATATTGGAAATATTGTTTAATGCGCCATTTTGGTTTTACTTGAGATTTTTGGGATGTAAAGAAAATGAAAACACAGAATATAAAAAATGCAGGCATTTTCTGATAACTTTAAAAGCACCATCAATACATTAAATTTATACAGAACATCTTTAACATAAATTTTGACTTTTATATTAAAATTTGATTTTTTAAATTTGCATATTTTTTGTCAAAAATGTCATAAAAAAAGCAGCGCGTGTGTTTTTTAAAGATGAAATATCCATATTTGACGGTAATCTGAGATGCGTTTATAAATTTCACGTCAGGTAATAAGTCCTTTATGTATTTATATCATATAAATTTAAATATCCAATACGATGTCAAAACAGTTTACTTTTTGGTTTTCGCATTCACCATACAGGTGTTAAAAATATAGGTAAAAAACATAACTAGTCTGACTCCTTGAGCAACCATTGCACGCGCAGGTGCTTTTTATAGTCGCTTCAGTTGTCTTATGCAACGGTTACGAAACGATGTTGCTTAAACAGGAGGTTGCCTAGGCAGCGTCAAGACAACTCAAAAATCGTCCACCAAATCAGTGCAGAATAGGGTCGTCTTTTAGGCAATAACAACGTTGTAAGAAAACGTTGCCACGCGGTAGACAACGTTGTCGCGTCGACAAATTGCTACTTGGGTGATCCTGGAAAAGCGGGACCTCAAGAGAAACCCTGCCACAAGGGACGAAGAAAGGGTGGATGAAAGCACCTAGGACCAGGAATCAGACAAAAACCATCTAATACGAAGTTCCTTCAAATAAATCTGGGAAGGGCGAGGACCGCTCACGATGTTGCAGAAACACTTGCACGAAGAGAAAGTTGTGACGTGATCCTCTTTCAGGAGTCCAATGTAAAGTTGGTCTCTCGACAAAGAATCATTAAACATAGGAGATCTGATGGGACAGGGAAAAACTTATCAGAATGGATCCACGCCACAGGGATTACTTTGCTCAATGACGGTAAGGCACCTACGTTTGTGAGAGATAATAGTGAATCCTTTCTGAACATCTCACTGGTTTCAACGTCACTTCTAAACAGGGTCATAAGTTAGACTGTTTTGGAAGAAGAATCGCTCAGCTTACATAAATATGTGAGTTTTGAAATAACGAGCAAGAGGAAGAAACAGGAAGATAGATATATCGATCTAAAGAGACTTTTAAATGAGGATGCTTTTTTATGGATGCTTTTGGCTTGATTGGTCCGAGATTCGAGGATGTAAGTAAGTTGATCGAGGGTCTAAGTGCGACATCACAGTTGGCTTATGTGAAGTCAAACGGGAGGTATAAAAGGAAACAACCATACTGGTGCAATGAGCGGCACGAATATCTGAGGACTAATTATATTACGCCCGGTTTCATAATCAACTTAAAAGTGAACATTAACTAAAGTTCACTTTAACGTTGACATTAGCCATATGAATTGCATTGATAAGGGTACCAACTTAAAATTTAAAGTCCACATTAAGTGATTATGAAACCGAGCGTTAGAGTAAGAAGGGTACAACAAAATTCAACTCGTATCAGCTATCAGATTAGCTTTAAAGGTAGCAGATTAGATAAAGAATGCATGATATGAGTTGAACGAGTTGAATTTTGTTGTACCCACTGGCCTTATTATGTACCACTCTAGAGGCAAACATTTTATATGTATAATGTAGAAGTAAAAATTGTCTTCGAAGGCGCCGCTCGTTGCATCTAAGCTATTTATTAAAATAGAATCAGCGGGGATTGATACTTGATACCTACGAAAGGCGCCTGAATCGCAAAAATGGTCTTTGAGGGCGGCGCGCATCGCATCTAAGCTGTTTGATTATCTGATACCTGATACATGTTGACAAGTTGTATTTTGTTCATTGTCTGCCTTCATTATTTAGGATTCTGGGGCGCAACAATCCAGTATGTATACCGTAGTTATGGAGCGCAGAACAATACATCTGTATAATTTAGGCCAATTGTATGATGTACCATGTAACACTCTTTATATCAGATATCAGATAATTAAATAGCTTAGATGCGAGGCGCAGTGCCCTCGAAGACCATTTTTACAATTTGGGCGCTTTTCGTTGATATAAATATCCGCAATTTCTATTATATTAGAAACAGCGGAAATTAATACCTATATGTCTTCGAGGGCGTCGATAAAAATTTTCTTCGAGGGCGCCGCTCGTTGCATCTAAGCTATTTATTAAAATTTCGAGGGCGTCGATAAAAATTTTCTTCGAGGGCGCCGCTCGTTGCATCTAAGCTATTTATTAAAATAAAATCAGCGGAGATTGATACCTACCAAAGGCGCCTGAATCGAAAAAATTGTCTTCGAGGGCGCCGCGTCTAAGCTTTTTATTATAATGGAAACAGCGGAAATTGATATCTACGAAAGGCGCCCGAATCGTAAAAATTGTCTTCGAGAGCGCCGCTCGTTGCATCCAAGCTATTTATTATAAAAAAACAGCGGATATTGATACCTACGAAAGGTGCCCGAATCGTAAAAATCGTCTTCGAGGGCGCCGCGTCTAAGCTATTTATTATAATACACACAGCGGAAATGACCTACGAAAGGCGCCCGAATCGTAAAAATGGTCTTCGAGGGCGCCGTCTGACGTAGCTAAACTATTTGATTATCTGATGCCTGATAAAAGTTGTCTTTTATTGTACCAACTGGCTTCATTATGTAGGATTCTGATTACTGAGGCATGTAAAAACATTTTTTAGGAGAATGGTATCATCTTTGTGTAAAGCTTCAAAAAAAATTTTCCAGTTTAATTTTTTTTATGAATAGATAGGTACTAACAAAGGCAAAAGGCCGGCCCGAGGGCCGGTGGGCCGGCGGGCTAGTCCGGGCCTGAGCATCGTTACATTGGATGCAGAAGTAAAGTCAATCTCTTTACAAATAGCGCCCGTATCGGTTAAACTTCGAACTTAAGTTTACCGTGAAGATAGAATAGTTCAGCATAAGTTTACGTAAAGATATTGAGGAGATAGGCTTATTCGCGATTTGAGATAACAGTAGCTCGATAGGAATTTATATTATGTTCAATAAAAAATTATTGGACCTGAACTCACGAAGTACAAAGATACTTAAGTTGCTTGAAGTAAACAAGAACCAATGTACAGGTAAGACAAAAATTTATTGTTCGTTTTTTTTTCTATTTACTATTATTTTCATTTTTTTATTTCAAACAGGCAAATTTCATTTGGCTATAATATTTTAGTTAAACAGCATTTTTATTAAATTTTTTGATTAGATTATTTATGCGTGAATCTGAGAATACGTCAAAAATTACCATTTTCCATCTAATAAAATTATATTGCTTGATAAAAAGGGGAAATATTAAAAAAATGCTGGTTCATCCATTATTGACTCCCTATAACCCCATTCTTATCTACTTCGCATTCATTGTTGATCCCCTATCATTTTCATATAGCTTTCTTTTGTGTAATACATAATATACATTTACTAAAGTCATTAAACAAAATATTATTTAAATATTTTAAATACTTACTTTTTAAAAAAAAATTTATCTAATAAGCTTTCCAAAAGTTGGTCTTCACAAACATTACGTGAACTATTTTTTGTGCTTAATAGTCTAGATGTGTGTGTGTGTGTGTGTGTGTGTGTGTGTGTGTGTGTGTGTGTGTGTGTGTGTGTGTGTGTGTGTGTGTGTGTGTGTGTGTGTGTGTGTGTGTGTGTGTGTGTGTGTGTGTGTGTGTGTGTGTGTGTGTGTGTGTGTGTGTGTGTGTGTGTGTGTGTGTGTGTGTGTGTGTGTGTGTGTGTGTGTGTGTGTGTGTGTGTGTGTGTGTGTGTGTGTGTGTGTGTGTGTGTGTGTGTGTGTGTGTGTGTGTGTGTGTGTGTGTGTGTGTGTGTGTGTGTGTGTGTGTGTGTGTGTGTGTGTGTGTGTGTGTGTGTGTGTGTGTGTGTGTGTGTGTGTGTGTGTGTGTGTGTGTGTGTGTGTGTGTGTGTGTGTGTGTGTGTGTGTGTGTGTGTGTGTGTGTGTGTGTGTGTGTGTGTGTGTGTGTGTGTGTGTGTGTGTGTGTGTGTGTGTGTGTGTGTGTGTGTGTGTGTGTGTGTGTGTGTGTGTGTGTGTGTGTGTGTGTGTGTGTGTGTGTGTGTGTGTGTGTGTGTGTGTGTGTGTGTGTGTGTGTGTGTGTGTGTGTGTGTGTGTGTGTGTGTGTGTGTGTGTGTGTGTGTGTGTGTGTGTGTGTGTGTGTGTGTGTGTGTGTGTGTGTGTGTGTGTGTGTGTGTGTGTGTGTGTGTGTGTGTGTGTGTGTGTGTGTGTGTGTGTGTGTGTGTGTGTGTGTGTGTGTGTGTGTGTGTGTGTGTGTGTGTGTGTGTGTGTGTGTGTGTGTGTGTGTGTGTGTGTGTGTGTGTGTGTGTGTGTGTGTGTGTGTGTGTGTGTGTGTGTGTGTGTGTGTGTGTGTGTGTGTGTGTGTGTGTGTGTGTGTGTGTGTGTGTGTGTGTGTGTGTGTGTGTGTGTGTGTGTGTGTGTGTGTGTGTGTGTGTGTGTGTGTGTGTGTGTGTGTGTGTGTGTGTGTGTGTGTGTGTGTGTGTGTGTGTGTGTGTGTGTGTGTGTGTGTGTGTGTGTGTGTGTGTGTGTGTGTGTGTGTGTGTGTGTGTGTGTGTGTGTGTGTGTGTGTGTGTGTGTGTGTGTGTGTGTGTGTGTGTGTGTGTGTGTGTGTGTGTGTGTGTGTGTGTGTGTGTGTGTGTGTGTGTGTGTGTGTGTGTGTGTGTGTGTGTGTGTGTGTGTGTGTGTGTGTGTGTGTGTGTGTGTGTGTGTGTGTGTGTGTGTGTGTGTGTGTGTGTGTGTGTGTGTGTGTGTGTGTGTGTGTGTGTGTGTGTGTGTGTGTGTGTGTGTGTGTGTGTGTGTGTGTGTGTGTGTGTGTGTGTGTGTGTGTGTGTGTGTGTGTGTGTGTGTGTGTGTGTGTGTGTGTGTGTGTGTGTGTGTGTGTGTGTGTGTGTGTGTGTGTTTGTATTACATTTATTATGGCATCATGTGTGTGCATTTTGCTACGTTATGGCATCTGCGAGCTTTGTGGCATCATACACGCGATGCCATAAAATTTTAAGTCGATTTTTAGCATCTACGGCATTATATTGTCACAGATGGCGTCATTTTAATATTTTTTAATATTTTGGTGTGTATGACGCCATAAGATGATATCGTTGTACATTCACACACATGTATTTGTTATGGCATCATTCTCGCTGCTTATATAGTGCTGCCCCCTACGATTAAAATAATATGTGCAGGAAATAATTTACACTCCTTTGGAACATGATGCCATTAGGTACGAGCTATCAGAAGCGAGTGGTGTGTACCTAATTTGCGGAATTTTTTGTTGTTGTTGTTGTGGCCGTTATAAAGATAATGTAGTGTGTGTGATGTTATCATGACAATGTACGTAAACTTCAAAAATATCACAGGTCAACCAGGGGCAACTGAAGCTCGAAGGTTTTTGGTGGTTGGTGCACTGAATGTGAATCTGGGGTCAAAATTGTTGTGTCACGTCAAGTTTTCGAGATATCCTAACCTTTATTGTATTATTTTTAATATCTTATTTTTGATAACTTTGAAATAAATGAAATATAAAATGAAAATACTGAAAGCCAAGGGTAAACTAATGAACTACACGCAACATAGAGTATTTAATTTTAGAATGTGACCAAACAGTAAAAAATATAGAAATACCTAAGTACAAAGAAACCTTAGGAAGATAGCAACAAATGAAAGACTAATGGAAAAAGGACAAAAATTGGCTATGGTTTCATAGTTATTGAAGGCATTAAATGGAAATGGAACCAAAAAACAAGCAGAATAGAAAAAGTAACAAACAATGCAGAACCAGCTAGTTCATAAAACTAGCTGAAGAAAACCGTGACCAGACATCTCGTAACGCGACAATTCGTAACCGGACAAGTGGTAACGGACAACTCGTAACGGCGACAGTTCGTAACAGCGACACTTCATAACGGCGACAGTTCGTAACTATACAAGTTCGTAACGGACAATTCGTAAACGTCCAAATTGAATTATTCTGTGTATGTTTGTTAACGTGAAAACTAACTGTTATTACAGTTATAATTGAATGTTTATCAATTTAATGAATCAGTACCGGGATGAAGATGTTTAATACATTTTATATTTCGTGTTTCAGAATAATATATTAAAAGTCCTTAATAACAAACAAATATTTAAATACTTACAAACTTTTAACAATATTTTTAAAAGTTTATCCCTCTCATTGTTCCTTAAATTTACATATACCTAGACAAAGGACTAATGAAGTAATTAATGAAATCTTTAAGCCGGCAACCGTCTTTAGACATTCCCAACTTTTTAAGTAAACATTTTGTAAAGGAAAACAACTTTTCTTCTTCTTCACTTGCCTTGTCCGTTGCGGACGTTGGCTATCATCATAGCAATTTTAATTTTGTTTGCGGCGTTTCTGAATAACTCGATCGATGTTAGTCCATACCATTGGTGTAAGTTTTGAAGTCATGAGTGTCTTCTTCTTCCGGGTCCGCGTTTGCTTTCTATTTTACCCTGTATTATTAGTTGGAGTATATAATATTTATCATGTCTCACAATATGACCGAGGTATTCAAGTTTCTGTTTCTTAATTGTGAAAGAGATTTCTTTTTGTTTTCCCATTCGGTGCAGTACCTCTACGTTTGTGGTATGAGTCGTCCAGGATATTTTGAGGATACGTCGATACACCCACATTTCGAATGCCTCCAGCTTCCTCATTAATGTTTCCGTCAGTGTCCATGCCTCTGCGCCATACAGCAAGACTGGAAATAAATAGCACTTTTGCAGCCATATTTTTAGTAGGAGAGATATGTCGGATCGGGTGAATATATTATTAATGTTGTTAAATGTTGCTCTGGCATTTCAATTCTAGATCGTATTTCGGTTGTTTGATCCCATTTGGAGTTGACGACTGTTCCAAGGTATATATACGAGTCAACGTGTTTAATTAGTTGGTTTTTTATTTTAATTGTCTGGCAGGTTTTTGAATTTGGCTGACCAGCATCCATTTTGTTTTATTTATGTTGAGGTTAAGTCCTCTTTCTTCACTCGTTCTTTGTACCATCTCCATTAAGATATTGTGAAAAACAACACTTGTCCAAAAATTAAAATTTTGGCAAATCAAGAAAAACTTCCCAGACATCTGTTGTTTTCTATAGAAACATTCAAATGTTCTATGTAGTTTACTCCGGACATCATAGATTTTTACAAAACTAAATGTGTCGGATGGATAAAGAAACTACTATTCTATGAGAAGAATACATAAAATCGAATTTTCTTAAAATGGACATGTATTGTTTTTCAAATAAACGCTTCAATTTTAAAAATGTTTATTCTGATACTGATTTATTAAATTGATTATTTTTTTCACCCGTCAAATTCTGACGTTTTTGCTTTTTCAGCCAATCACCACGCGTCTTTCTAGCCAATCATTGAGTGTAATACTGATAAAACAGCCTCTTCCTTGATAAAACAGTCTCGTCCCTGATAAAACTTAAGGTACCCTAAATTTCACATAATACGTACATACCTTAATTACGAACGACATTGGAAAATCTCATATTAGTTATAAAAATTGTGTTTTTAATAATTGTTCATTTTCGATTTAAACAGTTTTTTATGTATTAACAATATAATAAATAAATTGGTTCATTTTTAAATCATAAAATAATTTATCTATAACCTACTTAAGACATTGATCCTAGTTGTCTTAAAAATATTTCACAGATGCCCGTATTTACTAATAATATATATTGGTTCACAAAATAATCTTTTCAAATACCACTTGTCCTCTAAATTTTGCTTGATAAATTTTTTCGTTTTCATACTTAAACTTCTTTATTTAGGGTAAAATCACTCAAAAAAACCGAAATGGATAAAATCACTCGTCCTTCGGACTCGTGATGTTATCATTCGGTTTGTTTTCGTAATTTTACCAAATAAAGAAGTTTTCGTGAAAACAAAAAAATTTATCGATAAAATTTAGAGGACTCGTGGTATTACCTTTGATAAACATAATTTCATTTATAACTGTTTAACAGTTAGTTTCAACGTTAACAAAAATAAGCAGAATAATTCAATTTGGACGTTACAAATTTGTATAGTTACGAACTGTCGCCGTTATGAAGTGTCGCCGATACGAACTGTCGCTATTACGAATTGTCCGTTACCATTTGTCCGGTTACGAACTGTCGCGTTACGAGATGTCATGGAACCGAAGAAAGCACAAAGACGGAACGAGAAACAAAACAGGCACAGTACAGGGACATGAACAGATCTAAAGATAATAACACAAACGGAAGGAAAAACAAAGTACAAGTTAAGCACAGAAAAAACAAAACAATTCTGAAAATGGCATCATGGAAAGTAAGAGGAAGAGGTATAAATGGAAAGGCAATAGAACTGCGGGAAGAAACTAGAAATAAGAACATTGAAACAGTAGCTTTAACAGAGACAAAGAAGGAAGGAAGAGGATCAATAATATTAGAAAAAGGAATGCTACTAATATACAGTAAAGTGGTAGAAACGAAGAGAGCTCAGGCAAGAGTAGCGTGCATAATAAAGATGAATATTATCAACAAAGTAAAAAATTGGATATATTACAACGAACATATACTAAGAGTAGACGTAGATATGGATATAGAGGAAACCAATACAAAACTAATCATATGCTATGGACCAGATGAAGACGAAACAAAAAACGAAAATAATGAGTTCTGGGATAAGTTCCCAGAAGTGATAAATATTTGTACCTACAGAGAAAATTATGATCACAGGAGACATGAACATTAGAGTGGGAAAAGAAGCAGAAAAAGGGAACAATGTCATTGGACCTTATGGGGAGGAAAAAATAAACAAAACTGGAAATTACCACTCAAATTCTGTCTAGGTCTAGACAATAACCTGGTCATTATGAACACACACTTCCGGCATAAAAGTATACACAAGATCACAAGAGAAGTCAAATCAAGAGAAGAACAATCAATTATGAACTATACTATAGTGCAAAAAGCAGAAGAACTGGATAAGAGACGTAAGGGTGAAAAGGTGTTATGAAATTGGCAGTGACCACTATATACTGGAAACCACATTCAAAAGCAAAAGAAAAGAAATAAAAAGGAATGAGAGCATAAACAGGAAACACAAAGAAATAATAAAAAAATTATAAACTAAGGGAAGAATCAACGAATCAACGAAAATAATGTACACAGAGGAGCTAGAGAAAGAGATGGAAAATGAACACGAAACAACAGAAATAATAGAAGAAGAATGGGAAAGATTTAAAAATGCGATGATAAGATCAGCTAATGCAATATGTGGGACTACAAGAAACAATAACAGAGAGAAACGAACATCTTGGTGGAATGATGAAGTGAAAAGATAAATAAAAGAAAAGAAGAAATTATAAAAACAATACGTACAAGACAAAACACAAAAAAATATGAAAATTATAAGAGACAAAGAACAAAAATGAAAGAGATAGTGAAGGAAGAGGAAAAGAAAAGTTGGGAAAAATTCGGAAAAAAAATGGAAGAAAACAGCACAGAAACTGTAGAGTTATTTTATAGAACACTGAAGAACCTAAAAAGCAACAAAGAAACAAAGGTGAAACAAATAATGAACAAGGAAGGAACAATAATAAACGATAAAAAAATAATGGAAAGATGGAGGGAACACTTCGAGCTGATACTGAATGGAAAGCAAGGGAATACAATGGAAAAAGAAAGCCAGATCAATAGAGGGTCCATGAGAAACACGGAAAATCAAGAAACTTAAGAAAAAGAAGAACTGGAAGAAGCAATAAGAAAGATAAAGATTAGAGAAGTACCAGGAAGCGATGAAGTAGCACCAGAAATGATGAAATATATAGAAGTAAAAAAAAAATTAATTTTTATAATTTGTTTAATTTGTTTTCATAAAAAAATTACTATGCATATAGAACCTAATATGGAAAATAAAAGTAATACCCAGACAATGGACAAATGCAGTAATTATAGTAGAATTCCGATTATCCGTGCTCCTTGGGACCGGAGGTGGCACGGATAATTGAAAAGCACGGATAATTGAGAAGCACGGATAATCCGAACATGTGTTTCTTATGTATAATACATACAGTCGGAAAAATGAAAGAATACCCATGAACGATCACATCAAGCACTTATTTTGTATTTGCTGTCTTTTTCTATAAATAACAAACGTTTGTTATAGACAAGGACAGCAAATACACGGAAAGTGATTGATGTGATCGTTCATGGGTACTCTTTGAGTGTGGCATCAAGAGTGTGGCAAGCAAAACCAATAGCGAAGAACAGAAGACGACGAAGCATTAAAGAATGGAATAGTCACATCTCGCAGATACTAGAAAGTAAGAGAAAAACTTGACAAGAAGCAACACAAATGGCCACCAATAGGAAAGAATGGAGGAAGTTCATTGAGAGTTAGACGAAACTCCCGACACCTCAGAAGATTAAGACACTGATTAAGATTGAATGAATGGCCCAACACCGAAAGGTATCAATGAGTCTACTGATTAAGTAAGTAAAGAAGTAAGTTTTTTCGCATCACCTTTTAGTTCAATTGTCAAACATTAAAGAGCAGGTGTACAAGAATCAAGAAAAGAGAAAATCATCGGCAATAGAAGAGGTGTGAGTGATATGAATTAAAAAAAATAATAATAGATTAAACAAAATTGTAGAAATAAATATCTGCAAAAAAAGAAACACAAGTTAAAAAAAAAAGAAAAAAAGAAACGCAGTCAGTAAAAACTCTTAAAACACTTCAAAAACCCCATGGATGCCCGAACAAATAAAATCCGTAATGGTTTTCTTTAAATTTGATTTGAAGAAGGAAGTACTACCAGGAAAACAAAAATGTGAATAGTGCAAATCAAAATATCCAGTATTAGAAATGAGAAAATTTACGGATATAAAGTTTTATTTGAAAAACTATTAGAGCCGCAATAAGCGACTAATAAATAATAATGACAATAAATTAATAACATAGATTTTATGCAAATTGTTTGCAAATAACTGACAAAGTTAAAAAAACAAGAATTTGTTCTGTAATTTATTAGTTTTTTATTGTCCCAAAAATGTCGGGCATAATTCAAGTATTAAGTCATGGTGTGTCAAGTGTGGTATTTATGACATCTCAAGGTACATGTGGCATCTGATGCCACAAGTAATGTTATCATAGTTTTCCCTGTAGTTTTGTTTAGAAGGAGGGTATAACAAAATTAGAAATATATTACTGATCCACACCTAATTAGAATCAACCTAACGTACGTAGACTTGATGATGCCACTTTGCAGTCTGAAGCACAGATGCCACAACAAATGCGGCGCCGTGTATGTGTGTGTGTGTGTGTGTGTGTGTGTGTGTGTGTGTGTGTGTGTGTGTGTGTGTGTGTGTGTGTGTGTGTGTGTGTGTGTGTGTGTGTGTGTGTGTGTGTGTGTGTGTGTGTGTGTGTGTGTGTGTGTGTGTGTGTGTGTGTGTGTGTGTGTGTGTGTGTGTGTGTGTGTGTGTGTGTGTGTGTGTGTGTGTGTGTGTGTGTGTGTGTGTGTGTGTGTGTGTGTGTGTGTGTGTGTGTGTGTGTGTGTGTGTGTGTGTGTGTGTGTGTGTGTGTGTGTGTGTGTGTGTGTGTGTGTGTGTGTGTGTGTGTGTGTGTGTGTGTGTGTGTGTGTGTGTGTGTGTGTGTGTGTGTGTGTGTGTGTGTGTGTGTGTGTGTGTGTGTGTGTGTGTGTGTGTGTGTGTGTGTGTGTGTGTGTGTGTGTGTGTGTGTGTGTGTGTGTGTGTGTGTGTGTGTGTGTGTGTGTGTGTGTGTGTGTGTGTGTGTGTGTGTGTGTGTGTGTGTGTGTGTGTGTGTGTGTGTGTGTGTGTGTGTGTGTGTGTGTGTGTGTGTGTGTGTGTGTGTGTGTGTGTGTGTGTGTGTGTGTGTGTGTGTGTGTGTGTGTGTGTGTGTGTGTGTGTGTGTGTGTGTGTGTGTGTGTGTGTGTGTGTGTGTGTGTGTGTGTGTGTGTGTGTGTGTGTGTGTGTGTGTGTGTGTGTGTGTGTGTGTGTGTGTGTGTGTGTGTGTGTGTGTGTGTGTGTGTGTGTGTGTGTGTGTGTGTGTGTGTGTGTGTGTGTGTGTGTGTGTGTGTGTGTGTGTGTGTGTGTGTGTGTGTGTGTGTGTGTGTGTGTGTGTGTGTGTGTGTGTGTGTGTGTGTGTGTGTGTGTGTGTGTGTGTGTGTGTGTGTGTGTGTGTGTGTGTGTGTGTGTGTGTGTGTGTGTGTGTGTGTGTGTGTGTGTGTGTGTGTGTGTGTGTGTGTGTGTGTGTGTGTGTGTGTGTGTGTGTGTGTGTGTGTGTGTGTGTGTGTGTGTGTGTGTGTGTGTGTGTGTGTGTGTGTGTGTGTGTGTGTGTGTGTGTGTGTGTGTGTGTGTGTGTGTGTGTGTGGTGTGTGTGTGTGTGTGTGTGTGTGTGTGTGTGTGTGTGTGTGTGTGTGTGTGTGTGTGTGTGTGTGTGTGTGTGTGTGTGTGTGTGTGTGTGTGTGTGTGTGTGTGTGTGTGTGTGTGTGTGTGTGTGTGGTGTGTGTGTGTGTGTGTGTGTGTGTGTGTGTGTGTGTGTGTGTGTGTGTGTGTGTGTGTGTGTGTGTGTGTGTGTGTGTGTGTGTGTGTGTGTGTGTGTGTGTGTGTGTGTGTGTGTGTGTGTGTGTGTGTGTGTGGTGTGTGTGTGTGTGTGTGTGTGTGTGTGTGTGTGTGTGTGTGTGTGTGTGTGTGTGTGTGGTGTGTGTGTGTGTGTGTGTGTGTGTGTGTGTGTGTGTGTGTGTGTGTGTGTGTGTGTGTGTGTGTGTGTGTGTGTGTGTGTGTGTGTGTGTGTGTGTGTGTGTGTGTGTGTGTGTGTGTGTGTGTGTGTGTGTGTGTGTGTGTGTGTGTGTGTGTGTGTGTGTGTGTGTGTGTGTGTGTGTGTGTGTGTGTGTGTGTGTGTGTGTGTGTGTGTGTGTGTGTGTGTGTGTGTGTGTGTGTGTGTGTGTGTGTGTGTGTGTGTGTGTGTGTGTGTGTGTGTGTGTGTGTGTGTGTGTGTGTGTGTGTGTGTGTGTGTGTGTGTGTGTGTGTGTGTGTGTGTGTGTGTGTGTGTGTGTGTGTGTGTGTGTGTGTGTGTGTGTGTGTGTGTGTGTGTGTGTGTGTGTGTGTGTGGTGTGTGTGGTGTGTGTGTGTGTGTGTGTGTGTGTGTGTGTGTGTGTGTGTGTGTGTGTGTGTGTGTGTGTGTGTGTGTGTGTGTGTGTGTGTGTGTGTGTGTGTGTGTGTGTGTGTGTGTGTGTGTGTGTGTGTGTGTGTGTGTGTGTGTGTGCGATAACGATGAAAATGATCCCGAATTTGTCTTGTTGGATCACGAGCCTGATCAAGAAGAAGTCGCAATAAGAAAGTCACGCAAAAGAAAAAGAAATCCGACTGCCTGGAGAAGAAATGTAATAAAGTCATCTCGAAATAGCGGCAAAGAATATAATACTTGGAAAAATAAACGTCAACCATCCCGCAAAATGAAAGATCCGTGTAATTGTAGAATGAAATGTAACGAGAAGATTTCTGAAAAAGAAAGACAATCTATATTTGGTCGTTACTGGAATCTTGGAGACATCAACAGAACGATATTTCATTTCAAAATTAGTACAACGAAAAAATAAAGAACGAACAAGAATTAAAAGAAAGAATGGAAATATTGCTGCAGAGGAAAATGAAGAATCGTCTTCTCCAAACCAACAGAGTAGAAGAGCGTTCACATATGATTATTCTTTCATAAAAGATAACATCAAAGTACCTGTGTGTAAGATTTTCTTTTTAAATACTCTATGTATAAGTGCCCAGGTAGTTAAAACTGTGTTTAATAAAACTTGTTCCACTGGTATGGTTTCCGAAGATAGAAGAGGAAAGGCATGTAAAAACTCATTACTCAATGAATCTGTGACAGAATCAGTTCGGGAACATATAAATTCCTTTCAGACCATTGAAAGTCACTATTGCAGAAAAAATACAACACGTTTATATTTACCTGCATCTCTTAATATTTCCAGAATGTATTCTTTATATGTAAATGTAATAAAGTCATCTCGAAATAGCGGCAAAGAATATAAGACTTGGAAAAATAAACGTCAACCATCCCGCAGGAACATTACTGAAGTAGCAACGGAAAGTGTATACAGATCTGTCTTTAATTCCGATTTTAATATGTCATTCTTTTAGCCAAAGAAAGACTTGTGCGATATTTGTCATGGATTCGAACAATCGTCTACTGAAGAGAAATTAGCAGCTGAAGAAATGCATCAACTGCACTTGAAAAATAAGAATTTAGCCAGGGAATTTAAGGATGCAGAAAAAAAAGAGCTGAGGAGAATCAACAGATTTGTTGTGCAGTATTAGATTTACAACAAATACTTACAGTACCAAAGTCGGAAGTTGGATTAGCTTATTATAAGCTAAAATTATCAACTGATAACTTTACTATTTTCAATCTGGGTAATAAGGAATGCACTTGTTATATGTGGTACGAGACCATAGGCAAGAGGGGCTCTTGTGAAATAGGTAGTTGCCTTTTGAATTTTATAAAGCAAAATATTGAACAAGGTAGGAATGAGTTTTCATTTTTTTCTGACAATTGTGCCGGGCAAAACAGAAATAAATACTTATTTTCCTTATACAATTACATTACTCAATTATATATGGTAAAAATCTGTCACAGCTTTCTGGAACGAGGGCACACACAAAATGAGGGAGATAGTATTCATAGTGTGATTGAAAGAGCATCACGTAATATTCCAGTCTATTCTCCTCATCAATGGTACACAATTGTCAGAACAGCAAAGAGGAACAACCCGTATAACGTCATTCAATTAGACCAAGAAAATATATTTGATTTAAAAGAACTTCAAGGAAAAACATCCATCAATTGGGACAAGGATGAGTCCAATGAGAAAGTTTACTGGAACAAATTAAGAATTCTACAAACCCGTCCAGACTATCCAAACATGTGTTTATTTAAATACAATTTTGAAGACATTGAATTTAAAAAAATTAATCTGGTTAAAAAGGGTAGAAAGATACTCCAAATTAACATAGAAGATATTGAACTGAAGCCGAACTATATGAGACAGATTCCATTAACAAAAAAGAAATACGATCATTTGCAATTTCTTTGCCAGAAGAAAGTTATTTCATGTCAATATCATGACTTTTTTAAAAACCTTCCTTATGACGAAAAAAAAGCAGGGGAAGACTCAGATGTTGATGCTTAAATTTTCATAACTGTTTACTATTAGTTCCTAATTTTAAGTTAAATTTATGCGATTTATTTCCTATTTTGTTCCATGTGTTCAATTTTTTTAAAGTAATAATATTTTTTGTCTTCTTTTCACGGCCCACTTGTTTTCAAAACTTATTTTTTAAACATGAAAGCCAACAATATATGATTTATGAGTAAGTACACTGTTTTTGTTAAAATAATTTTTACCTATACCTACTACATGATTAGTTTATTAATATTATGGATGAAGCAGAACTAGCCTAAGTGCTTCCATGTAAGTATATTCTATGTCCAAATTTGGATATAGACTACATCAGTTGGTACTTTACTATTCTATGTCCATTTTATTTTTAGAACGTGGCTTTTATCGTGAAAAGTTATGGAAAGTAGCTGCTTAAATATTGTCATACAATTTTCTGATAAAAGAATTTTATAATATTTTGGGAAAAAAATTAAAAAAATGCTCTCCTCTAAAATTAACATTTTGTGACTTAGGCTACTTCTGCATCCAAGCGACGATTTATATTATGTATTTATATTTTTTAAATGGATTTAAATTTAACATTTATATACAGTGTGTCGCATTTAAGATGAATACAGCCTTATATTTGGTGATCAAAATAAACACAGATTTGAAGTGTTGCACAGTCATACAGGTTCAAGGTTTAACATTCACATTTTTTTTATAATAGCCCAGGCACCCAAGTGACGTCAATAACGTGGAGGGAACGTCAGTTTTTGGATGTCGGTAAAGTTAGCAGCACCATTTTATAAGATCGAATTCAGACTAAGACTATATTTTATTGCTAATTTATTGCTAATGTATTACGGAAAGAAAAAAATTATTGCTGTAGCCGTTTCCGAGAAACAGTGGGTGCTGCTAGCTTTACAACCAACATAGTTTTTGGTTGAATATAATTACGAATGTCTGGATCCGGGATCGACTAACCAATGAGCATTAAGAGAGCTATTACGTCACAAGTATACTGTAATTTGAATCGTAGATAATAATAATAATAATATGATTAATCGGTATTTTTATGTCTTTGGTGTATGGAAAATAGTCAAGTTAGTTAAGAAATAAAAATGTTTAGTTGATTAGGTATAATACGTTGATACGTAATATTATGGAAAACTGTTTAGGTATATTCATTTAAACGGTTAATGCAATATTTACGGAAATCTAGGACTTCAATCTGCTCCATTCTACACTGAAAATTTGTCGTTAAATTTTCATTAATACTGGATTAACTACCTATTGAATACATACCATCCTTAGAGGTCAGCTATTATTACGTGAATTAGAATTACTTGTATAATTTATTGTAAGAATTTAAATAATAGTTAATAAATTTGGCCACACTACAGCCTGTACCTGGCATTCTAAAATTTCATCAACAATTATTATTACCTATGTTAATACATAATGAAATTTTATCGTTTTAACCTACCTTATAAATATATGTATATTGTTATTTAAGCTCCTACAATAGGTACGATGTACAGTTACGGTTATTGAATAGTTTACAGGCTTATGTATCTAGGAAAAAGATCTTATACACATAGATTTGGCCAGCTCCGGAAAATAGCGTAACGTGGAGAAATTCGGGTCGGTGGTCTATCTCTCTCTCTCTCTTTCTCTCTCTACCGGCGCTTAACTTTCTCTCTCTAGCAAATGATGGCTGCCGCCTCTGTGTCACTGTCGTTCCATTATTCCCACCTCTTAGTAGATACGCTCACACTCGTACGAGAGACAAAGATAGCTAGACCACTGTACTTGATATTGACGTTACACCCCGTCAATATCAAGTATGATATTGGTATGATATGCTAGGTATTGATATATATATATATATATATATATATATAATAGATGCATTGAGTAGCATATCCCTAGCCAAGTCTATCCTTTTATATGTCTCTGATCTAGGAGCCGTTTTTTTTCTAATTTTTACCTCGTTTTTTTTACCTCGCACCTTTTACGTCAAAGTGACGTTACCAGTGGTGTACCTAAAATAGGTTGATTCAAATCAAAAAATCAAAATACTAAAAATATATTTTACAAAATTTAACAAAATGGAAAGTAAAGAAGGAAGTTTTTTTAATAAAATATATTATGGTCTTAATAACGAAAATAAGGAAGTCTGGTTTTAAAATATCCATTTTATTTTAAATCTATTTTATATTAAATAATGATAAACAACGGTAAATAATTAACAATATATACTTATTTGGTGGAAGTCCCATTATTGTCAATACAAATTAGTAGTCTTCTGTTCATAGATAGCACCAATCCCCTCATGTCAACAAGCTCTTCCCATGCCTGCTCAATTACTTCCCACAAGTCAATTCTATTCCGTGGTCTAAGATATCTTTTATTTAGTTTCTTTGTTAACTTTGCCCACACATTTTACAAAAAATGCAGCTCATCTCCTCTTGTGATCCTCATTCAAAATGGTCAAAAGGTTTCCTTGCAGCTTCACAATCTATCAGTCCACTTGTTTTAATTCTTCTACGAGCAGTGCAAAAACTGCCCGGAAACGCTATCTTTTCGCTAGCTTTTTGAGCTGTAGCAAAAGGAGATTCTCTCAAATCAAATAATCTACTAATTTCTCATTCTGTTGATCTGTGGAAATCTTCTGCCCTCTTGAATTGCCCAACCGTGCTATAGTGAATATTATCCCATCTTTGTTTTATTTTCCATATGCACATAATATGACTCACGTTCAAATCTGCAGCAACTTGCCTTAGGCTACGGCTCCACGGGCGACAAATTTACGCTAGCAGTAGCCGTAAAACGAACTTACGGTTCGGCGGAACGGAATAGGAATAGCCGAGCTGAACCAACTACAGGACTTGTGCGTAGTCGGTTCAGTTCGGCTATTCCTATTCCGTTCCGAGGAACCTTAAGTTCGTTTTAAGGCTACTGCTAGCGTAAATTTGTCGCACGTGGATCCGTAGCCTCAGTGAGCAACTTTCTTCGAGTTTGGCAATTGCTTTTGTTTTTGCGTATCATTCAAATACATTCTAACCATTTTGAAGGAGTTTGATACAATGAACTGTGTTTGATATCGTTTTATTTTATTTTTCAACACTCGCGAAATTTTTGACAAGCATTGACTTTTTGAAATTTTTTGACTTTGACCATTTATCAAATCCGTACGACACTGCAATTTTACAGTGTTACAATATAAAAATTAAGGTGTAAAGTATTTTTTCTACGAGCGTGCAAAAATGTCTACTTTCGCGCACGCATTTTAGTTTAGAAAGTTTCACTTTTCCGCACGCGTGTTACTTTTCCGCACGCGGTTTTTACTTTTCCGCACGCGTGTTAATTTAGATATCTTAATATGGCCTTAAAGTAATTATAATACATGCAATAAACTAATATTTAGATATTATTTACTAATTTATTTCAAATATATCTTATTGTGTTCCTGTTTTAATGAAATTAACGAGACAATTCGATGAAATAAAATTATTTTGACATAATATTCGAAAGTCAAATCGGTAGACAATAACAGTCGTTTTAAATCATCGTCATGGAAACCAAGATCGTCGTCATGCTAACTAATTATATTGAAAGTTTGGTTTTGACAACCTTGTCAAAGAATTAATTTGTCTATGTATTTTCATATTAATTAAATTATTTGATTAAGATTTGGTAATTTTTTAAAGACTCTTAGAAAAAATATTGTTCCTAACTCTTCCAGAAAGTCTCTTTTCCGCACTCGACTGCTTGCCGAACTCCCGCTTCGCGTCGTTCGGCAAACTGCAGTCGCGTGCGGAAAAGAATGACTTTCTGCACTTGTTAGGAAAATAACTATACCCACATAACAATTTCATGTTCTTAGTAGATTCATAGAACATACTTTTGAGAAAAAGTATATACTGAGAATATGCGTGATTACCATTGCCAATGTGCAGAGCAGATAGGTACTGAGTATATAATACATTACAGTACTTAAACGTTCTATGTATATACTTAGAATGTACTACCACACTTCTTTTCAGTATATACCAAGAACATCCTTTTTAGAATATTCCAAGGACGTGCTATAAACCTTCTATTTATATACTTAGAACGTACTACCGCACATCTTTTTAGTTTATACCAAGAACGTACCTACCTTTTAGAATATTCCAAGGAAGTGCTATAAACCTTCTATTTATATACTTAGAACGTACTACCGCACATCTTTGTATGGGAAGAATATACAGGGTGTTTGGTAGGTCGATGGAAATTTTTTAAGGGATAATAGGGGACGCCATTTGCAAAATTTTTTGCTAATAATGTATCGCTCAAACTGTTAAGGTTTCCGAAATAAAGTTAAATTGTCAATATTCGACAACCGTCTATTTCACGTTTAAAAATTATCTAGGCGTACTACCTCCCTATTTTACGAATGGAATAAAATGTAAACCTACAACACTGACTCTTCGCATACAATTTCCATAAGCTATCGTCATTCTCCGAACGCATAACAAACAAAAAACAATCTACCTGCTATGAAGTGGTTTATTTTGGTTTATAAACATGGTTATTGTATGCGTATGAAAGGTGCGTTTTACTGTTTTGACATCCGAATTGTGCTAGGAGTTGCATTAACAACGAAGGATTTTTGCAATCTGAGCAAGTAATACGTAAGGCATTTTGTATGTCAGGGAACTATCTCGCTTAGATAATTATTTTTATAAATAAAATAGACGAGCAGCCTTATTTTCGAATATTGACAAATTTAACTTTATTTCGGAAACCTTAACACTTTGAGCGATACATTATTAGCAAAAAATGTTGCAAATGGCGTCCCCTATTATCCCTTAAAAAATTTCCATCGACCTACCAAACACCCTGTATATTTTTAAGAATATTCTAAGAAAGTGCTATCAAGTGCTATATTGATCAGAAGTATGTTTTCAGCATCACCTAATCTCATCTTAGGTTCTACTGGTTCTACCAAATACCTATTATATTTACATATTTTAATTGCAAATGAGAATGTAGTACCTACATTCTACAATATTACTTAAAAAGTAAGTACATATTTATAAATTTTAGTTATTTACACAGGGTGTCCAGAAACTCTACCGACAAACGAAGACATAAGATTTTTTAGATAATTTTAAGACAATTTAGCACAATTCACTTAGTCTGAAAGTGCTTCCTAAGGGAGCTAGAGCTCTTTGAAGATGGCGTCTTGTAATTAGTTTCTCTTAAATACCTCCAGAACGCTTTAAATTAGAAAAACGAAAATCGGTACGTTTTTTTATCTTCCAGAGATAAATCAATTCCATCCATTGCCAATTTCTGGTACCGGTCATAGGCGTCCGCTTTGGGTAGGGCAACGGATATTTTATCACATAACTTTTTTGTCTTTAACTTTTAAGCATTTTTGACACTGGATTATTAAATTGTGAGGTATTCTAGTACTAAAAGGAACTCTTGGCTTAAGTCGGCAGAACACACGGTGTTCTAGAAAAATCGATCTGAAAATTTTTCGTTTTTTGAATTTGAATAAAAATTGAAAAAAAAATAAAAAAAACGGTATATTTTACCAACTTAATATGTAGGTCTGGATCCCGCGTATAGTCTATTCGGATAAATTTGATATATGGGAACACTGGATCAGGGGCAGTTTTAATTGTGGAACAGGTTAAAAATTTGGAACGGTCACACCACGAAAACGGCACATTTATTTTGTCCGGCAGAACAGACTTAAACTCTCCGAACAGAGATTAAACTCTCATGCAAAAATCAGACTGCTATTTATCACCTGTCATAATTCCTGTCACTTGACATATTCTACATGTTCCACTCATTAAAACCCCCATTTGGTGATAAATAGTCGCCCAATCTGATTTTTGCATGAGAGTTTAATCTCTGCTCGAAGAGTTTAAGTCTGTTCTGTCGGACAAAATACATGTGCCGTTTTCGTGGTCTGACCGTTCCAAATTTTTAACCTGTTCCGCAATTAAAACTTACCCTGTTCCAGTGTTCCCATTTCCCATATATCAAAGTTTGTCCGACTAGACACCCTTAAGCTATTAACAAATTTTCAGCTTGCTATTAATCAATTATTTTATACGCGGGATCCAGACCTATAAAGCCAGAGTAACTTTTAGTACTAGAATACCTGATAACTTAATAATCTAGAGTCAAAAATGCTTAAAAATTAAAGACACAAATGTTATGCGATAAAATAACCGTTGACCTACCCAAAATCGACTCATATGACCCTTACTAGAAATTTGCAATTAATGAAATCGATTCATCTTTGAAATATAAATAAACGTGCCAGTTTTCGGATTTCTAAATAGTTTTTTTTAATCTTTTTTGGAAATTAAAAAAAAGAAAAATTTTCAAATCGATTTTTCTGGAAAACAGTGTATTCTATCAACCTAAAACAAGAGTACCTTTTAGTTGTTGAATATCTCACAATTTAATAATCCAGAGTAAAAAATGCTTAAAAATTAAAGATAAAAAAGTTATGCGATAAAATAACTGTTGCCCTACCCAAAACGGACGCCTATGACCGGTACTAGAAATTCGCAATGCATGGAGTCGATTTATCTTTGGAAGATAAATATTTGTACCAATTTTCGTTTTTCTCAATGGAAGCGTTCTGGAGTTATTTACGAAAAACTAATTACAAGACGCCATCTTCAAAGAGCTCTAGCTCCCTTAAGGGAGCATTTTCGGAATAGGTGAATTGGGTTAAAACATCTTAAAATTATCTGAGGAATCTCCTGTCTTCGTTTGTCAGTTTCTGGACACCCTGTATAAATTATTATATAATACAGTATAGCCCGAAATAAACAGTACTGAAACTGAAACATAGGTTTCTCTTTATGCACGCTATCATACCCAAATTAACTTGTATAGACCTGCCAGGCAATTTTTAACAATTATTAATTATTAATAATTGTTAAGAATTACTTGGCAGGTCTACACAAGTTAATCTGGGTATGACAGGTGCAGAAAGAGAAACCTATGTTTCAGTTTCATTACTGTTTATTTCGGGCTATACTGTATTTAGCTAAACTAATAGTACATTGTTTACCGGGTAGGAAAAGCTTAACATTCCTGGACGACTGTGAAGATTGCTAAGTCGAGGCGCAAGCCGAGACTTAGCAACACAGAGTCCAGGAATGTGGCTTTTCCTACGAGGTAAACATACTATTTTTCCGCAAATCGTTTAAAATTCGACAGATATTGATTGATTTAAAAAAAAACGCGATAATTTTATTCCCAAATAAATGGTGCTTTGAAATTCCTAATAAAATTACTTGGGTTACTATGGAAACGTATTGAGGTTGAATTGTCAAACTTGACGCTTATAAATTTAATTGCTGGTGTTTTCGAAAGTAAAATGATAAGTGATGATGAAATTTCCATTCCTGGGACTCCTCCAGAGCTGGTTGAGGCAGTGAATACTGCTTCATTAGAATTATTGCCAAAGAAATCAAGAGAAAAGTACGAAAATGCATACAGACGTTTTATGGATTATCGCATGAGTAAAAATACGAGTTCTTTCTCAGAAAATGTTGTAATGGCATACTTCCTAGACCTTTGTTTAAAGATGAAATCTTCAACATTATGGGCCAATTATTCAATGCTGAAGTCAACCCTTGCACTTAAACACAATGTAGATATATCTACATACTCAAAACTTCGTTCTTTATTGAAACGGCAAGCTCAAGGTTATAGGGCAAAGAAATCTAAGATTTTAACGAAGGAAGAAATTGAAAAATTTATCCAGGAAGCTCCAGATAAAGAAAATTTAATAATTAAGGTAATTTACAAGGTTTTAATAGCAATGTGTTTTCTATCATTTATGTAGAACACTAACAACTGTACGGAAATATCATTTCCTTACAGTAAGGAAATGACATTTCCTTACAGTAAGGAAGTCCTGACTTTTTCTTCAAGAAATTTTGACAGGAATGTCAAAATTTCCTGGCGATTTGCGGAAAACTATGTTTCTATAAGTAACTAAAATTTATATACTTAAATGTACTTATCTATAGATACCTACTACGTATTTAAGTAATATGAAGTTATGTACCAAAATAGATATTTTGAAGCACCGCAAACAAAATAAAGAGATTATGTATATTCTTTAATCCTAGTATTTTATCATTCGTCTCTATCCTTAACACTGCATAGATACAAATAATGCCTGTTTTCGTTTTCATATTTTACCGTTGTTTCCTATCCCTAATCCATTCAGGTAAGAAATGGTCAGAATAAGACGGGGGATATGTATTGTGGAATAACAACATCGGTGGACAGTGTTGCCAAACGTAGGGAAATTTCCCTTTTTGCGGGAATTTTCAACATAAAAGGTGATAAAGGGAAAAGTTAACTCAAAAGGAAATTTTTGTTCCAGTCAAAATTGTACAATATAAAAAAAAATCAAAATCTTTGAAAATAATTAAACATATCTTCTCAGATTATGTAAAAAGGAGGGAATTTTTTTATAAAAGTGGGAATTTTTAAGGTAAGTTGACGGAAAAAGCTTACTCGACGGTAGGCAACACCAATAAAGCCTTTGGTTGCGGGTTTTGCCACGTTTGGGTTCTGGAATGGCCCATATTGAATTGAATGTACCTAAATTCAAATTCCAACGATGTAAAAATACCAAAAATCAAATCGTAAAGTCATTTCCATTATGAAAACGAATTTTTAATAATAAACAATAATACAATAATTAATGTTTAAACTTTTTTACCATACAACAATTTTGAAATGAAATTCGTCCAATACTACCTACATACATAAATTTTATTAATTATTCTAAAAAATAACCAAGTTGATAATCTACATATATCTGCTAATATTATAAGTACTTCTTAAACACACATATTATTTTTAAGATATTTTAAAAGTATCTACTTATAAGTATGTGTTAAGAATATTCGATAAAGGTATATTCTAAGTCTAAGAATAAATGAAGTAAAAGTCAGACTTACACTCAATCTTTATTATAACTTCCGACGACCGGTTTCGCTCTTTAAAACCGTTTAAAGAGCGAAACCGGTCGTCGGAAGTTATAATAAAGATTGAGAGTAAGTCTGACTTTTACTTCATTTAAAATGAACTCTCACATGCAACCCATTCAAGATTTCTAAGAATAAACTTTTACGAATATTCCGAGATACTACGTACACGAATGTATTCAGTATATTCGGTACGAGAATATTCTTTGAAGTATATGCAAAGAACATGAAATTTAGAATGTTTTTTAAGGTACATGCTATGCTTGTACTGCGCATATACTAAAAAAATATACTCCAACGAATGTTGGATATTATATGCTTTGAACATGATGCGAACATCATTGTTATGTGGGTAGTGATAGTAACTGTACAACTACATACACTGTGTTCCAACGAAAATTTGCCCCCTCTGCCCCCTCAGAAACCAAGAGTTTCTTTAAAATTAAAAAAAAAATAACGTCAATTTATATTAGGAGGGGGACGAATTTTCATGCAAAATTCATGCCGTCAAATGTAACCCCCCACTGCCCCGCATCAACCCAGTGAAGATAATCGCCATCTTTCGTAAACAAAAAAATTGATAGTGGTAGTCAGGATTGCCAGATTGGTGTATTTTCTCACAATTTTGGAGTAATTTGAAAACGTCTATGGGAATTTTTCTAAGCAGAAATGGTTTGGGGATTTTTTTGGGGGGACAATTATGGAAGATTTTAAGAAGCCATGGTAAATTAAATTTGCGAATATACATAGAACTGCATATTATACTCTCATATAATCGAAGACGATAGGACTTATGAATTATTTCCAGGGCCCTCTGTTGATAAGTAGTATAATTTTGGTTTACTGTTCTCTACATTTGACTATTAATTTATTAAAAGGCGACAAAAATTTAAATTTGGGGCACTTGAGCTTCAATTTGAGGGAATTGAGGGAGCTTATATCCTTGGTTGGCCTCATTGGGATACCGTCCATGTAGAGGTTTACTCATCCAGATCCGCATTTTTTTCTTGCTTAGATAGGTGGGTTATGCGCATTTCTTGTTCCCTCATTTAAGTGGCGTTGAGTCATCTACTGCAGATTGTACGATGTAAGGTAGATGTTTCAGCCTGTGCCTGAAAATAAGTTCTTAAGTTAGCAACTTATTTATACAATTGCTCACCTATGTCCATATGAGTCCTCTTCCCCCTAGATACCGCGATAATGTTGTTCTCTCTACGGCACTGCGAGGATGATGTTTTTATGCATTTGTGAGAAGTGTTCTTGATTTCCGCTGAAGACTTTCTATATCCGTTTTTGACCACCTGATAATACCAAATGAGTAGCTAAGCGCGGAAAATGCGTAAGTATTTAATGCCTTAAACAAATTTTTACTATTGAGATATGACCGATTAAGCTGTCTTACCCTTCGTACAAACTCAGAAGTGAGTTCGGTTTTCATTTGTTTATGGTCAATTTTCCGCGTTTGCTTTACACCGAGATATTTATACATGTCGTTTTTACCCATGGTCTAGATGTTCTGGCCATTTTGCATATCGAAACCACCGGGCTGAACCTGTCCTCTGACTATATTTAAGATACGGTATTTGTCTAGACCGAAGTGCATATTAATATCATTAGAGAAGTTTTCTACAGTTTTTAGCATCTGATCTAGGTGATTTTGAGTCAAGGGCGGATCCAGGACCGATTTTCGGGAGGGGCCATAAATTTTTTTTGGGGAGAAGTACCGGAAGTACGGGGTGTAATTTTTAAAAATTAAGGTTATAATGGTGAGTTTTAAGTCACTTTTCACACACTTTAAGGCTAAGGCTCCACGGGCGACAAATTTACGCTAGAAGTAGCCGTAAAACGAACTTAAGGTTCCGCGGAACGGAATAGGAATGCCGAACTGAACCGACTACAGGACTTGTGCGTAGTCGGTTTAGTTCGGCTATTCCTATTCCGTTCAGCGGAACCTTAAGTTCGTTTTATGGCTACTGCTAGCGTAAATTTGTCGCCCGTGGAGCCTTAGCCTTACCATGTGTGAAAAGTGCCTTTAAACTCACCATTCCTGCCATAGTACCGATTTCTACACATTTCTTTGGATCCAAGTGCAGTCCTTTCAACAAGTTTAACACTATTTTTTCCAATGCTTCTCCTGTCAGGCCTTGTTCTTTCCCTCTTTCTTGATTTTCACTAATTATTTTTAGGTTCTCATAAGCGTCAATGAATTTGACAAAGTCTTCACGAATGGTGTATGTATGTATCTCAAATTTAGAGAAAGCTGTTCCAGGTGGGATATGGCGGTAGTTTCGTCAAATATGATTTGTTCGATTATTTCTTCACCACAACATGTTATTAATTGATTTTGACTGCTGCTACTAATGTATGTTGCTCAGGAAGATGCTGTGGATAGGTGTTATTTAAGAGTCTTATATCCTGATGCGATTTTAAACCTTAACAATTCCACTCATTGCTAGGTCCAGCATCTTCGTCCAGAAGCAGAAGGCCATCATCACGATGGTCTCTTATAGGAATATTTTGTCGACCTAAGAACACTATAGACCCTACTCTACTATTGGTCGTATCTGTTTAGGCCTCTGAGAGTCTATCTGCTTAACGACTGACTTTTGAGGGTTGCGATAACTTTGTAGAAAATCCAGCTCAACCTGAGCGCACTCCTTTTGGTATGATGTTTATTCATGGGTTTATATGACTCCGTCTTTGCTCATAAGTTTGGCGAAAGATGTTAAAGGTTTCATGACAAGGCTTTGGGCTATCATCCCGTTATTGTGATCATATTTTTCATTAGAAAAATGAAACGCAATAATTGTAAAGCAATTCCTTTTGACTGTGCGAAAATAGGTATGTACCAACCAACTCCTTTTTTCTAAGTGCTAGTAAACCAAGTAACTCTTCATTTCTTTTTTATTCTTTGTGTATAGAATACGGAAATTTATACGATTTTGATGGCTGCCAAGGTCGTTCTAACAATTGGCACTTTGTAAAATTATCAACATTTGGATTCATAAAAAAACCCAAAAGTCATTCTTGAAGCTTTCGTTACTTCTTTTTTTTCAACTCTAGTCCAGAAAACATATTTATCCCCTATTTTGTACATATATATGTGTTTGTAATTAAAAACATTTGAACGGCAAATATTTAAATTTATGCTATTCTAAAGTTTCGGAGGGGGCCATGGGGGCCCTGGATCCGCCTTTGTTTTGAGTGGAAGTCAGTAATTTTAAATCATCCATATACAAAAAATGATTAAGCTTCGCTACAACAGTATTATTATTTTTGATGCTAAAGCCTGAGTCAGTGGAATTCAGTAGTTGCATTAGTGGGTCCATTGCTAGGCAGAACCAACGTAGACTCAAGGAGTCCCCTTGGAAAAGCCCCCGGTTAATTGGGATATCTTCAGTTTCGATACTGTTTTCACCCGGTATTTGAAGGTGAATTTTTGTCTTGCACGTTTGTCATTATATGCTTTAAAAAGGTCACTATATTATCATCGACTTTATATACCTATTTTCATTATATCTATAAGCCATTCATGCGGCACTGAATCAAACGCTTTCTTGTAATCAATGAAAGCAGTAAAGATATTTTGTTTTTTTTATATACTTACGCCTGGTTAGAAATGACCGAGTCGATAATAAGTTCCCAGCAAACAGACTTGAGCCCAGTTACGGGATGATTACCTACGTTAAATTTACGGCAAATTTCAACGAATACGTAACTCGGTGATTTATGACGGGGAAAAACGTATTTCAGTGCCAAATCATTCACCTATATTAGTGCTTCCTTTATACATGTTTGATATTAGAATAATATAAAATCATAATGACGAATATAGTACATGTTTTGTATAGTAGGTGTGAATGTCGGTTACATCGCAAAGGTACTTCTATTTCACGTAATACTCACGAAACAGAAATAACTTCCTTTGGTTAAACTTTGAGAAATATTTTGGAAAACAAAATTTTTCAACGGTGTTGGTTAAATACGTATCGCTTGAATTTTACTCACTGTATTTTATGGACGTCGAAAAATTAGATTTATTTCACGTTGTAACAACTAGCTGATGATTTTCTGTTGGAGTGAATGAAAAGGGAGTGGTAAACTCCAACAGAAGTAGTAAAAAGAAGAAGATCTACTTAATGTAGCCAAAGGACAAAAATGTGTGGCTTCTCCGTTGAAGAAGCTGGAGTAACTAAAATACAACTTTGTAGTAGTATTTGTATGGAAGGATGCCAAGACAAAGAATATCGAATTGATACAGGACTAGAGATGAGAAATCATTAATAGATAGATATAACTTGAATGGCTAGCTAAATATGTATGAGAAGGGCCACTTGACACTCAAGGAAGGATTCGGCCAATTTGCACGGCTATTTTTGGCCAGACAATAGATTAAAGGAAGTGACAATGATGGCTCGAAAAGAAGATATGAAGATAATGTTCAGAAAATAGATAGAGTAAATATAATAATATACTGAAAATAGAATGAATTTTTGGGCGCCAGAAGAAGGATAACTAGGTTAACGCTCTTCCAGGTATTCTACGCTGCTATAGAGTATGTTAAATTTGTAGTACAAGTATGTGAAAAGTTATTAAAGATTATTAAATTATAAAATATACTACTAAAAATAAAGGAGTAATAAGAAAAAAAAATCACAATAAATGTATATTTATTGAATGTAACTACTAGATCTTTTTAACAATCTCTGAGTTAGGACAAGTAACTAGTGTGTAACTCTAACATGACAGGAAAAAGTGATACTAGTGAAAGTCAATTACAAAATCATCATACAACTATGATCTAAGAATACTCTTTATAAGGTTAGAAAAACTGACTACGGGTACCTCTAATACAGGAAGTACAACTTACAACTAGGTTAGTAGAACCCTCACCAAATAATAATTGTACGTTTATAATACGTACACCTTAATTAAATACTACCTGATACTATATATAACATATAAATACCTCACTGTGAGTGGGACAGGCACAAGCCTTATTGAATAAATAAACCTACGAGTGGATACACAGATCCTTTTCCTAACTCGTGGTTTATAATAGTAATAATAACAAGTGAAACCAAAAACTAATCTGAGGGATTAGAATCCAGAAGTTCATATGAATTTAATAAATTAAGGTTAAAGTTAAATAAAGTTAATAAGTTAAAGTTAAGTAAAGTTAATAAGTTCAAGTTAAATAAAGTTAATAATTACAATTTTGACTAATATGTGAAGTTAATTTTTAAAAATTTAATTAAACATATACTAAAATAATGGAATGAGTTTAAATAATTATACAAAAGTGGAACACAGCCTAAAAATAATCAAGATAAGAGTACCGACTACTATTATCAGGGAAAATATCTGAGCTCAGAAATTTATACCTTTATAGATTGCAGAGTGTTGGGGAACGCTATCAATTAAATATTATGTTGTAAAGAAAAAAAAACCTATAAAAAATATAAAGCAGGAAAAATGTGTGTGCAATTGAACTATAAAAAAAAATGTACTAAATATCACAAAACCAGTCTGTCTTTAATAAGAGCACAGTAAATGTTCCCAAACAAACCACTCTTTCCTAATCTTGAAGTTGATGTAATGAGCACCCAAGGGTGCTAACTCTCGCTAGCAGCTGTCCTGCTGGAGGTACAGGAGAGGAAGACTGGTAGAAAGCAGCTGAAGGTACTCAAAACTGTTGGAAAGCAGCTGGAGGTACTCAAAAAAAGAAAATGTGGAAATAATCCAGGCTGGTCGCCTATTGATTGTTTCTCTCTGTGTGGTCTGGCCTTGGTGTTGTTGTAGGGTGGCTTTAAGATTTCATGGTAGGTGCTAAAAAAAACACAGTGTGGTGTTACTACCAATCTACCAATGTCAAAAAAAAGAAGCAAGAGATACGAGGAGGTGTTTTTATTCCTATGGGAATAAGAAGAAATAGGTCATTAAGTCCAAAAACTTGAATGACTAGACAGCTTGACCTTTTATCAGGTTGCTATCAGATGACCTTGGTCAAATAACACAAGTAATTTCCAATTGAAATACAAAATATAATTACTGTGAAAGAATATTTTATTATAATATATACACCGGTATATAGATATATTATACAAGGATGAAATATAGTAAGACTAAGCGATGGATACTTATTTGATCATCGTTCAAAAGATAGGAGTTCTGTAGACTTGAAAGGAATATAAAAAATGGAGTTTAAATTAGCTCTATTTTCCAACTGGAAGCACAAATTAACAACGAATATTGAATTATCTCTAGATGAGTTTGATCCATGAAAATAAAACATAAAAACCATGAAAATAGACTATGTGAAACTTAGTTAGCAAATGTCAAGGACTTCCAAAATGGCTGAATAAAATACTTAATAAAATGTGTATTTACCGGGGTAGAACTCATTGGATATAGTATGCTCTAAAATTCTTCAAATCCACTGCTGCTGGATAACTTCACTATACTTTTATTGTAATATTTAATCAATTTGGAACTGAGAATTAGAGGTGAATAATTGAGTCTAATGACCCCGCACACTACGATTCAGACCGAACACTCGAGAAACAATGGCAATCCAAGGCTCACGTTCACAGCTGAATCCTTCGTACCTCTCTACTAAGCATTGGCTGTCAAAGTGGGGAAACCAATGTTGCCACGTTTTAAATGTGACGTCATCAAGCATTTAAAAATTCTGAGATGGGTTTAAGTTCTATTTGAATAAACATTGAAAGAAAATAATTCTGAAAATAATTAAATAATATTTTGGATAGTTAAATAATATCTTCCCATCAATAATCGATTCTATAAGGGGCGGAACGTCACATTCCCTTTCAACCACCAGAAAAAAAATTTTATTTAAAAAAATTTTTTTTTTTTTTTTTTTTTTCAAAATATTAAACTAGAGTAGTAGTGCTTAGTGTATCATTCCCCGTTGATTCGCAAGATTACAAATAATCACCACTAATAATCAAGGGAAAGTAGGATGGTCACTGCAGCAAATAACGGAAATTGCAAAATATGACCCGAAGTCCTAGTAAAAGTGCTAAAGATGAGACATAATTTATAATGACAAATAAGTGTCGAATTGGCAGTAAATCCAAAGTTGAACTATCCATGGACATCAGATTTATAAGGAGTATATCCAAGGACGAACAACCAGGCAAAGGTGAGAGCCAATTCATACCATAACGCAAGTACATATACTAAAGTCACCAATGAAATCAATAACTATAATAAGTGAAGAATCAAACACTCAATCCTAAATTGGACTAGCAATGGACACCAGATTCGTAATAGCATATCCAGAGAAGAACAACTAGGAATATTTATAGAATAATTTTCACCAATACCAACTAATATAAATAGTGAACATACCAAAGGAATGCAAACACATTAACCAAAATAAATGTGGAATCAGACACTCAATCCAAAGTCAGACTATCAATGGACAACAGATTCACAAAAGCATATCCAATGAAGAACGACCAGGAAGATTTATGGACCAATTCACATCCATACTAAATCATATAAATAAATTAGGTCTACGTACACCCACATCCGGTAATACGAACCTATACAACCAAATAAACAAAATAAGTGAAGAATCGGACACTTAATCCAAAATCGGACTAGCAATGGACACCAGATTTATAGGAGCATATCCAAAGAAGAACGATCAGGAAGATTTATGGACCAATTCTCACTAATACTAAATAACTAACTAAATTAGCTCTAGATCTACCCTCATCCGGTAATATGAGCCTATCGAAACTAAATAGTAAAAATAAAGGATGAACTTATAAGTTCTATGACTCCATGGTAAATACAAAATATGACGGGAACGAGCTCCCAATCTTTCATAAGACTGTATATTCATGTGAACATACATAGGATTATCCAGGAGATATTCCTGAATCTAAGCAACAATTAATGCCTAAGGAAAGAAGAGGGAATCTACTAAAAAGAAAATCAATAATTTGTCCCAGTGGGTTAATCACTAACATTACGACTCTACGTCTATGGAAAGTCAAGCATCTATATACTATGAACTAAGAGACATAAAATAAGCAAACTAGACTTCCCTATTATCGTGTGAAAATGTGCCTGGAATATTTGGAACAATTGCACAAGAATGGTTAGGAAGTGTTGTACACCATTTCCCAACCAGAAATATTATCATGGATAAACATCTGCCTACTCTGACAAGAAAGACATGGATTACGAAATCGGATAGCAGTGATCAGTTGCTGAACTTCGAACCCACGTATTCACCAACTTTGAGCATTAACAGACTAGTTCATAAGAAGAAATATGAAGGACTCAAGAATTCATTTATAAATCAAAATTCCAAATTCATTCCAGAATCATCCTGTGGAGGAAGTAAGAATCCGAATTAATATAAAGTATTTAAGGTACCTGTGACAAATATCAATAAAGTAACCCAATAACAAATTAACAACCACAACTTCTTTCCAATATGGCAAATCCAATGACATGATATAAAAACAATAAAAAAAAATAATAGGTATGTAATCAAATATCCAAGATATAACACATAATCTAAGATATGGTAGTGTAACATAGCTCCATCTATATTAAGCAAGAATACTTGTATGAGCCCACACATCCAAATATCTTAATATATAATAATCAACAGCCCTTTTATTCTGAGAGGTTGAGTACAAAACTAAGAGTACAAGTGGAGGTTATTAACTTGGTAATACTACTGGCTGGATTAGTATTTGAGAATATTTGTCGATAATGACTCAAATGCAATCTATAATACAAAAAAATAATAATAAACTCATACAAGCGGTATTACACAAGAATTCGGTACCTAATAACTAATACGTGAGAAATCATCAAGCCATGCCGAAGGATAAAAATTGCTATGGTCAGGCATTATCTGGTGATTAACAATTTAAACTAAAATACTATACCATAATAAAACTAATTAAAGGCAAACACAGGAAGATATTAGCTTAAACAACCCTGTTAAGCTAATCTTCTTCCGATGAAGTTGAAGAATCCACATCGTCCATGGTGTTGTCAGGCAGTAAATCCTTTACATGAAATTGACCAATTCGCTTATTAGTCGAATTGTCCTTTAATTCATAAATCAAAGGAGATATTACCCTTGAGACAGTACATGGGACATATTTCTGGCAAAACTTTGCAGAAATGGCATCACCCTTATTGGATTTGACAAAATTGCGCTTTAAGACTCGATCACCAACAAAGAATCGCAGATCTCGTTTCCTCAAATTATAGTGCTGCTGGTTCCTTAGGTAAGAAGTTTTTAACTTCTTCCTAATGTCTGCGAAAATATGAGGTAACGTCTGGAGATCATCTAAGCGATGAAGTTTCTCAGATATTTGAGGAAGATTTTCGGAATTGTCTGAAATTACACCAAAATAATCACCTGATAAAGCCACATTCCTACCAAAATTCAAATATGCTGGAGAGCACTGGGTAACTTCATGGACAGAAGTCCTTATGGCTTGAGCTATGGAATGAATATATTGATCCCAAGCTCTGTGATCAGGGTAAGTATAGGACCTTAGAGCTGTGACAATACTGCGATTTACTCTCTCAGTATGATTTGCTTGTGGATGGTAGGCAGCATTATAAAAGGTCTTTTGAACCTTATATTTAGCTAGAAGATCTTTAAAGGCCTTCGATACAAACTGAGGACCGTTGTCACATGACACAATTTGAGGAACACCATACACCAAAAAGACTTGTTCCTCCAAATATTTTAAAATTGCTGGAGTTGTGGCCTGGCGAAGGGGACAAACTAAAGGAAATTTAGTGAAATAATCCACAACTACCAGGCAATAGGTATTACCCTTGTAACTCCGAGGATAAGGTCCAATGAGATCCATTGAGATCATCTGCCAAGGAAAATTTATGTTCCTGAAGGAACCCATAAGTCCAGCCTGTGGTAGGTTACTTGGTTTACAAGTAGCACAAACCATGCATTTAGAAATGTACCTTTTTATAGACTTCCGCATACCAGGCCAATAATATAATTCGGCAATACGGTGATAAGTCTTATAAAAACCAAAATGACCTGCCGTAACTTCATCATGAAACATATGCAGAATATTTTCCCTATTTGGCGTAGGTACAACTATTTTCCACTCCGACATATTGGATAAGGACTCTATCGGACTTAAGATGTGTTTGTACAGAATATTATTCTCTACCTTAAAATCAGGATATTTTTGTGGGTCTTGAGTGACCCTATCAATCATATTCTGATACCACATATCAGGACTTAAAGAGGACAGATCTAGGACATTAATATCATGGACACGTGAAAGAGCATCTGCGACCACTACCCCGTTTGCCTTTCTATGGACAATCTTATATGAATAGGCAGCCAGTTTGCATATCCATCGAGAAAGCCTCTGTGAAGGGTTTTTCATACTATGAAGCCATACTAAGGAACTATGATCAGTAATTATAGTGAAATTACGACCTTCCAGATAATAACGAAAAGCTTCTAACCCATGGATGATAGCTAAGAGTTCTTTCTCCGTAGTTGAATAGTTTTTCTGGGCCTTGTTCAACTTCTTACTAGTGTACGCTATGGGGTGTTCGGAGCCATCTTTCAACTGAAATAATACGCCTCCAGAAGCTGTATTAGAGCAATCTGTCATTAGATAAAAATGCTCATCAAAATTAGGTGACATCATAACCGGAGCGCTCGTTAAAGCATCTTTAACGCGCCTAAAAGCTTCGTCAGCCTCAGGAGTCCAAGTAATGGTCTGTCCCTTTTTCCTGTTCTTCAAAAGATCAGTAAGAGGTGACAACAAAGTAGAGTAGGACGGTACAAATCGCCGATAATAGCCACACATTCCCAATATCCTACGGACTTGGGTGGTGGTCTTTGGTATAGGAAAATTTTTGATAGCAACTATTTTCTCAGGATCAGTCCTCAGCCCCTGGTTATCCACAACATAACCCAAGAACTTAAGACTAGGGCGACAAAACTGACATTTATCCAGATTGACCGTTAGATTAGCTTCCTTAAGACGTAAAAATAACTTATCTAAAATTTCCATATGAAGGGAAAAATCAGGAGTGACAACCAAAATATCGTCTAAATAATAGAAAACATAGGGCTCTAACGGTGGACCAATGACTAAATCCATCAGACGACACATTGTCTGAGGAGCAGAAACAAGACCGAAAGGCATGGTGACAAACTGGAATAATCCTTTACCACTGACAGCAAAAGCAGTATACTTCTTGCTCTCTTCACTCAGTGGGATCTGTAGGAAGGCCTTAGACAAATCAATAGAAGAGATGTATTTGGCATTCTGAAGTTTGCTCAAAATCACATCTATTCTGGGGATAGGATAAGCATCCCTGTTAGTTGTGATACTGTTTAGTTTTCGACCGTCAAAGCAGATCCTGAAGGATCCATCCTTCTTCTTCGTTAACCAGAGCGGAGAACAGTAGGACGATGTTGAAGGTTCTATGATATTTAAAGCAAGCATCGAATCTACTTCCTTTTCTAAATCTGCCTGCCAGGCTTGAGGTATGGGGTACTGATATAATCTGAAAGGAGTGGGATTTCCCACTTCGATAGTGTGAGAGATTAACGACGTACGACCTAGTTTGTCTTTTGAAGAAAGAGTAGTAAATTTAGAGATCATACTCTCTAATTGCCTTTGTTCAGAGCTTGATAAACTAGCAAAATCGTGAATAGCACTAAGGGTAGATAAATTAAATTCAGATATGGAAAAAGAAAAATCAGAACAACTTAAGGTACTATTGAAAGCATTGAAAAAGTCCATACCTAAAATTATAGAATTCTGCACGGAAGGAATAACATAAAATGTAATTTCCCTACATAAATCTGCCACTGTGATTTTAATTTGGAGTTTGCCCGTAATGGACTGAACTGTACCATCTGCAGTAGATACTTGCAAAGATGAAATGGGCATAATGGGAATACTAGAATTTTTCAATAAATTTAACGAATGTGCCCCTATCAATGAAATATTAGAGCCACTATCTAACAAAGCTAAACACGATTGTCCTAAAATTTGAATAGGAAGATATGGCCTATTATCATTTTGTTTCCTAACTAATAACGAATTAATATCTAGATCTAAAGTATTTGGTTGTCTACAACCGTTATATGGAACTAACCCAGACGTATCATCATCATTAACAAAACTAGAATCTAATATAGATAATGGAACCACATTACTATCACAATTATTATTGTTACGTTGAACACTACCAATCAAAGAAGCGTTTGTAAATGACCATCTGTGATCATTTGAATCAAGCGAATCTAACGTATTATCTATAGAAATAAATTTCTGGTTTAATTTTGTTTTGTGGTGTGTGCTGCTTTCTTGAACGACACCCCTTTCCCTTTTCGTGAAGATGGGTTTGGGTTGCTGGATGTGCTTGGTCCAGCAGTTTCGTTTGACGATGGGGTTTGATTCCCTGATTGGATGTTGGACGGAGAAACGTTCAGGGGACGGACCTCCGACGTGTCGTTTCCCGAACACTTAGAACAGTTTCTTTTAAGGGTGTTCTCTCGGCCACAACCATGGCAGAAAATACGATTTTGAGGAATCCCACAATTGTAAAATGGGTGACCAGGCTGATCACAATTCCAGCAGACAAGAGAACTAACAACCGAAACATTATGTTCATGACCCTTATTTAGCCAAGAACGTTGCCTAAAGGAAGTTGGCTGAGAAGAAGAGTTAGAAGAGGATCGAGATGTGGATGGAGGTTGAGAAGACCAGGATAACGTTTCCTCCAAACGTTTGCATTTTATAGTAAGGTCATCAATGTTCTGAATGTCCATAAGAGCTAATTGTTGATGATAAAAGGGCAATAGACATTTAAGGATGATTTTAATTTTAGCTAAATCTGACAAAGGAGTGTCTAAACGACTACACATACCTAATATAGTATTAATAAACATAGTAACAGATTCCCCAGGTTTCTGCTTATGATTCTTAATTTGATCTAATAAATCATCCTGGAATGAATACGGAAGAAAATCCGACTTCAACTTTTTAATCAGATCAGACCAACAAGAAAAATTACCCCTGTTATTCATAAACCATGTAAAAGCGGTCCCGGTGAACAACTCAGCAGAAGCAGCAAACAAATCCTCTTCAGAAACACCTCTAGATATTCGAAGACATTCAACCCTTTCTAAAAATGACATCACATCAGTGTGCTGTTTTTCACCTGAAAATGAAATACCCCATTTGTGTACTTGAACAGGTTTGGAGTACGTAAAGCTAGGTACATTGACTGAAGCATTAGGAGTAGAGGTAGCAATGGGGTTAACTCTAGAATCAAGTTCACCCTCTAGTGTTAATATTTTAAGAGAAACAGACCTCTTGAACGGTTCCTGTTCTTCAGAAGGACAGTGTAGCAAGTGTACACGGGCAGAAATATGGCCTAGACGAGATGTTAATCGCGCATACTCTGTATCCTTTACAGTTCCCCTAAACTTTTCGATTTTTTTAGACAAGCTGTCCAATGTTTCAGTGATTCCTTTTTGTTGTTCCTCAAAAGGAAGGGATACAGCTGAAATTTGGAGAAAACTTCTATTGCCAGCTTCTTGTTTCAAAGCACCTCTCAAAAGATTGCGTTTTTTATCGACAGTTGTCGACTCCTCTGGCATTATGTCCCGAATCTTTAATTCATACTCCAATTCATCCACCAGAAGATGTTCAGCTTTAAAAGCACACATGATGAGAGCAAAGTTATTGACAAATAGTCCAAAGAACAGAAATATGAAAAATATGAAAATATGAAAGTTTGCACGCAAAATATATATAATATAAACCGAGAAAATATCAGCAACACACCAACAAAATCAAAATAGCCAGCAAAAAAAAAAATATATATATAATGCAGTATATAATCTAATAAATAAGATCAAATAAATATATAAGATCAAATAAATGGATAAATAATCCAATAAATATTGTATACTCAAGTAAACCTACTACCTAAATACTGGAAGTAAATTTTTTTTATTTATATGTAACTTACCACCACTCTAGAAAAAATATATATCTATAATAATAATAATAATAATCAACACTTAGTTGTACCTCCAACTATACCACTATTGACTGAAGAAATAAAATTGTTATATGAATTATATTATTAATAGCAATATTAAATATAAGTTCCCAATAAAAATTCAAAATCTAACCCAGAATGTAAGCTGCACAAACATATACTATAATGAGGTCCCAAAATATAAACAAAAATCAAAACAGCGTTTAAGAATACCTGATATGTATCAGAAATTAAAAATAAAATAAATAAGTAACAATATGTGTATAGGATACCAAACGGAAATAACAAAGAGATTTCAGATAAAAGAGAAGAATTGACCTAAATGAATACTGTCTCAGACCAAAAATAAAGCCACCACGTTGGAAAGCCGATGTAACAACTCGCTGATGATTTTCTGTTGGAGTGAATGAAAAGGGAGTGGTAAACTCCAACAGAAGTAGTAAAAAGAAGAAGATCTACTTAATGTAGCCAAAGGACAAAAATGTGTGGCTTCTCCGTTGAAGAAGCTGGAGTAACTAAAATACAACTTTGTAGTAGTATTTGTATGGAAGGATGCCAAGACAAAGAATATCGAATTGATACAGGACTAGAGATGAGAAATCATTAATAGATAGATATAACTTGAATGGCTAGCTAAATATGTATGAGAAGGGCCACTTGACACTCAAGGAAGGATTCGGCCAATTTGCACGGCTATTTTTGGCCAGACAATAGATTAAAGGAAGTGACAATGATGGCTCGAAAAGAAGATATGAAGATAATGTTCAGAAAATAGATAGAGTAAATATAATAATATACTGAAAATAGAATGAATTTTTGGGCGCCAGAAGAAGGATAACTAGGTTAACGCTCTTCCAGGTATTCTACGCTGCTATAGAGTATGTTAAATTTGTAGTACAAGTATGTGAAAAGTTATTAAAGATTATTAAATTATAAAATATACTACTAAAAATAAAGGAGTAATAAGAAAAAAAAATCACAATAAATGTATATTTATTGAATGTAACTACTAGATCTTTTTAACAATCTCTGAGTTAGGACAAGTAACTAGTGTGTAACTCTAACATGACAGGAAAAAGTGATACTAGTGAAAGTCAATTACAAAATCATCATACAACTATGATCTAAGAATACTCTTTATAAGGTTAGAAAAACTGACTACGGGTACCTCTAATACAGGAAGTACAACTTACAACTAGGTTAGTAGAACCCTCACCAAATAATAATTGTACGTTTATAATACGTACACCTTAATTAAATACTACCTGATACTATATATAACATATAAATACCTCACTGTGAGTGGGACAGGCACAAGCCTTATTGAATAAATAAACCTACGAGTGGATACACAGATCCTTTTCCTAACTCGTGGTTTATAATAGTAATAATAACAAGTGAAACCAAAAACTAATCTGAGGGATTAGAATCCAGAAGTTCATATGAATTTAATAAATTAAGGTTAAAGTTAAATAAAGTTAATAAGTTAAAGTTAAGTAAAGTTAATAAGTTCAAGTTAAATAAAGTTAATAATTACAATTTTGACTAATATGTGAAGTTAATTTTTAAAAATTTAATTAAACATATACTAAAATAATGGAATGAGTTTAAATAATTATACAAAAGTGGAACACAGCCTAAAAATAATCAAGATAAGAGTACCGACTACTATTATCAGGGAAAATATCTGAGCTCAGAAATTTATACCTTTATAGATTGCAGAGTGTTGGGGAACGCTATCAATTAAATATTATGTTGTAAAGAAAAAAAAACCTATAAAAAATATAAAGCAGGAAAAATGTGTGTGCAATTGAACTATAAAAAAAAATGTACTAAATATCACAAAACCAGTCTGTCTTTAATAAGAGCACAGTAAATGTTCCCAAACAAACCACTCTTTCCTAATCTTGAAGTTGATGTAATGAGCACCCAAGGGTGCTAACTCTCGCTAGCAGCTGTCCTGCTGGAGGTACAGGAGAGGAAGACTGGTAGAAAGCAGCTGAAGGTACTCAAAACTGTTGGAAAGCAGCTGGAGGTACTCAAAAAAAGAAAATGTGGAAATAATCCAGGCTGGTCGCCTATTGATTGTTTCTCTCTGTGTGGTCTGGCCTTGGTGTTGTTGTAGGGTGGCTTTAAGATTTCATGGTAGGTGCTAAAAAAAACACAGTGTGGTGTTACTACCAATCTACCAATGTCAAAAAAAAGAAGCAAGAGATACGAGGAGGTGTTTTTATTCCTATGGGAATAAGAAGAAATAGGTCATTAAGTCCAAAAACTTGAATGACTAGACAGCTTGACCTTTTATCAGGTTGCTATCAGATGACCTTGGTCAAATAACACAAGTAATTTCCAATTGAAATACAAAATATAATTACTGTGAAAGAATATTTTATTATAATATATACACCGGTATATAGATATATTATACAAGGATGAAATATAGTAAGACTAAGCGATGGATACTTATTTGATCATCGTTCAAAAGATAGGAGTTCTGTAGACTTGAAAGGAATATAAAAAATGGAGTTTAAATTAGCTCTATTTTCCAACTGGAAGCACAAATTAACAACGAATATTGAATTATCTCTAGATGAGTTTGATCCATGAAAATAAAACATAAAAACCATGAAAATAGACTATGTGAAACTTAGTTAGCAAATGTCAAGGACTTCCAAAATGGCTGAATAAAATACTTAATAAAATGTGTATTTACCGGGGTAGAACTCATTGGATATAGTATGCTCTAAAATTCTTCAAATCCACTGCTGCTGGATAACTTCACTATACTTTTATTGTAATATTTAATCAATTTGGAACTGAGAATTAGAGGTGAATAATTGAGTCTAATGACCCCGCACACTACGATTCAGACCGAACACTCGAGAAACAATGGCAATCCAAGGCTCACGTTCACAGCTGAATCCTTCGTACCTCTCTACTAAGCATTGGCTGTCAAAGTGGGGAAACCAATGTTGCCACGTTTTAAATGTGACGTCATCAAGCATTTAAAAATTCTGAGATGGGTTTAAGTTCTATTTGAATAAACATTGAAAGAAAATAATTCTGAAAATAATTAAATAATATTTTGGATAGTTAAATAATATCTTCCCATCAATAATCGATTCTATAAGGGGCGGAACGTCACAACGTAAAGGCAAGCGCGGCTCCTCCTTAGGGTCAATTGGTCAATGACCCCCCTAAAATAATCTCATAAAAATACCAATTTTATTAAAAATATCTTTTATCTAAAACTTCACTCTGAAATATAAAATTCTCTCTCAGCAGTCTGCATTGGCAAAACAAATATAATAGATATAATAACGTCGCGCCTCGCGCTATACACAAGCCCGTGGCTGGGCCGTATTTTAAATTGTCTATATACAGTTCTTATGGCTTATGGACAAATGCATGTAAAATAGAAAAGAGACGGCAGATAGCAATTTCGTGGGCGAGAGTGGGAGTGACCTTTCCGTCGTATACCTCTAGTAGAGTCGACGGCCTCACGTTTAGTTAGTTACCGTCTGCTGACCGCACTTCACGGCAGGTCTATATCGATCGCGGCGTATTTGCGTAATTTATTTTGTTTTGTTGGATTTTTTTGTGATTGTAACAAAAACAAGATGAGTGTTGTTGACGAAATAATTGCCTTAAAATCTGCTGGAACACTAAATTATGAACGGCGGCTTGAGAAAAAAGAAAGTGGTCGACCAAAACCAAACATGAATTTAAAACAAACAACAAAGGATAGGGGTAAGGACATTCAAAGATATTTTAAAGAATCAATGTACAATTTGTGTGATTGGATTTGTGGCTGCAGTGTGAGAAATGCATTTTTTTGCTATCCGTGTTTACTGTTTTCGAATGACGCTGTATGGGCGAAAAATGGAGTAACTGACATTAAGCATTTAAAAGTGAAAATTACAAAACATGCCTCTTCAACTACTCATATAAATTCATCAATGAGTTACGCAAGTTTAGGACGTGTTAACATAAGACAGCAACTTGATAGTGTATATCGTAAATCTGTGCATGACTTTAATGAATTGGTATCTAAAAATAGGTATATTTTAAACAAACTAATCGACTGTGTAAAATTTTGTGGAGTTTTCGAAATTGCATTGCGCGGTCATGACGAAAGTGACAGCTCCAATAATCGTGGAATTTTTCTGGGCCTTATCGATTTTGTTTCTGAACTGGATTTAATGTTTAAAGAACACATTGAAAAAAGTACAGTATTTAAAGGAACATCGAAAACAATTCAGAACGATATTTTAGAATCAATGTTAGCCATTGTGCATACTCATATCATGAAGGAGATTGGCCAGACAAATTTTGTGGCCATTCAAGTAGATGAGACCACAGACAGCTCCAATAAAACGCAGATGATTATCATATTGCGATATGTATTAACTGGTATTGTACATGAAAGATTTTGGAAATTTGTTAACCCCCTAGGTACTACAGCACAACATTTAACTAATGTAATATTGGAAGAACTTCAATTATTAAAAATTAATGAAGCACCTGAAAAATTGATTGCCCAAAGTTACGATGGTGCATCAGTCATGAGCGGTAAACTGGGAGGAGTACAAACAAAAATTAAAGAAATATACCCAAATGCACACTTCATTCACTGCTATGCCCATCAATTTAATCTTATCCTCCAAAAAGCGGCGAGTCAACACAAACCGATAAAAATATTTTTTGCAAATTTACACGGATTTTCGTCCTTTTTCGGCCGATCTCCAAAACGTACGATGGTTCTGGATAGAGTGGTTAAAGTAAGGCTACCTAAAGCTGCGCCTACTCGATGGGCTTTCAATACAAAATGTGTTGAAATTGTATACACTTATAAAGATGATTTAAAATCTTGCTTAGAGGAAATTATTGATGAGGAGCAAGATGGTAACAATATAAATCAAGCAACTGGTTTAAAAAGACATTTGGAAGATGAGCATTTTTTATTTTGGTTAAATTTTTTCCATAAAATAATGCCCCATGTTGATATATTGTTTAAACAATTGCAAATGCGAGACATTGATGTTATATCTGTCAAAAATTGTATCCTGTCTTTTAACAACAATATCCAAATAATTAGAAATACTATTTTGGAATCAGAAGTACCAAGCACATCAACAGCAAAAAAAAAGAAAAACTACTGCAGAGGATCCAAAGCGACGAACTGCACTTGAAATTTGTGATATTATTATATCTGAAATAAATCACAGGTTTAGTTTCAATGATCATCTCATGATTTCACAGTTATTCTACATAGAGAAATTTGAAGCATACACTACCAACTTTCCGCAAAATATTTTAAAAATGGTGACGGCTAATTATCCCACAGTGAATATTTCCAAACTAAAATCGGAACTTGAAGTCTTATATTGTCGTGAGGATTTTCGCAATAGTGCTGGTGCAGTAGCCATACTTCAGCTTTTTATTAACATGAATTTGTCTGAAACATTTTCTGAAGCAGTGAAGTTATTAAATATTTTGTGCACACTCCCTATGACAACCGTGGAAAGTGAGAGATGTTTTTCTACTTTAAAAAGAGTAAAAACATTCCTGCGTAATACGATGGGACAACCTAGACTTAGTGCCTTGTCTATGCTGAGCATCGAGAAAACGCTTGTCAAGAGCATTCCAAATTTCAATGAGAAGGTCATAGACTATTTTGCAGAACTAAAGGATAGAAGAATTGACTTAAAATATAAAAATATTTAAAGTAAGTTTCGTTTTAATAAATTTACAATTTATTATACTATAAATATTCCTATCTATATATCAGTCAATAACCTGTTCATACCATTTTTCCTATATTTTTTAAAAGATTTACTCTAAAAAAAGACAAATTTAATTTTCGGAAAACTAGGGTAAATAGTATTGAGTTTTATCTAAGTCTGTATTTTTTATCTAAAATATAAATGCTAAAAGATCTTTTAAATACTTTAAAAAATCAACAGTTTGAAGTTTTCAAACCAAAATGACCCCCCTGAAGATTGACCCACGAGCCGCCGCTGCGTAAAGGTAATGTAAATAATACCAATATTTAAACAAAAAGTTTATGATTTCGCTTTTAAAATCATTTAGCATAACTGTTTCAATCCAACCTTGATTTGAAGCTATTTTTGCTATTTTTTTCTTTAAAAATATCACAGGAGCTAAAATAATGTTGAGTCTAATTTTCAAATAGCGAGCGGTGATGACGTACTACCAAGCCTTTCTCCTCCTTTAAATACCATCACGTGACTAACATAGTTGGTTCGAAAACTAAATTAATCGATTTATCGAATAATACGTTTCGATAGGATTATTATTTTTATATTATTTTATTCTGGTATTTAAATAGATTTTTAGTAAGACCAATTAGTTAATAGTAGAAGAAATTTAAAAACAAAAAGAAAATATGTAATACTAATTGAAAGCAAGTAGAATAGTTTAACTGTAATTTAAACATAATCGATTTTTATAATCGATGATCATAACCTCTAATATAAGCTTCTCTCATTTCCATTACATATCACATTTCTCATTTCTCACAACTACAACAAAAAGTGAAACGTGAAGAGCTTTCTTTCCCTCGTTTTATTTTAGGCGGGTTTATTTATAATAATGTCTTTCGTATTAACGTTTACCTCACTGCTCGAGGGTTGAAGTGCAAAAAAAAACAAGAAGTGTCCTCCTCGAAATAAAAAGTGACCTGTGTTGTGTTTGCGTATTTTTTAATGTGTCTTTAGGTCGGTACCATTTTTGGTGCATTATCTTGTATTATACAAGACAAATGTTTTAAAGTCTCTAAATTCTACTAAATAAATATATACATTGTTAACACTTTATATGCTTGTTTTATTTATATCATATCAGGATAATAATTACGTGATTCGTAAGTTAATTAAGGTCGAATTATTTACGTGAACCGAGGACGTATCTTTTACGTGAAAACTAATATACACGTTCACTAAAAGATACGTTAATCAACACGTGTTTGCAACGTGAATTTCCAGAAACATTTTATTGCTATTTAAGGTAGATAACACGTCTATTGAAGACGAGTTATTCACGTAATTTAAAGACGTATTTTTAATGTGACATTCCTACCAAATCACGTAAGCAATTTACGTATATTGGTGACAAATGTACCCAAAATTCACGTCATTAACACGTCGGTCTGTTTGCTGAGTTGTTCTTTACAGCCCATGGAACCCTCAGCGCATCCTTTCTGTTGAGGCTCTATGATATTGTAGAGCACAGTGTTGGTAGATAAGCCGGGCTACACAGGATGTGACCAATTTGTACAAAGTAGGTAGACAAGTAATTGGGCGGTACTTGGTTGGATCTTGGGTATTTTGATCCTTCGGTATTAGATAAGTGGTTCCTTTGGTAAGGAATGCTGGTATTTCCTGAGGATTAGAAATAAAATAATTAATTAATATTGACAATCGCTCATGAACACTCCAAAACTTCTTTAGCCAGAAGTTTTGAACTCCGTCCGGTCCAGGAGATTTTCAGTTGTGAAGCTCTTTGATAGTATCCGAGACTTCTTTTCGGTGGCGAAGGGTTCGTAAAGAATATTATTGTAATGTTGACAGTTGTTCGTCGTGTCTTCAATCCATCCAGCATTGTTGTCATGAGTAGCTGGCGTTGAAAGTTGGTTTTCCTAAAACTCATGAATTTCTTCTTGGCTTGGGTATGATTTATTTTCATTTTCTACAGTGGAGTTAAGTTTTCGGTTGTTACTGACTTTGTATCTCCTTAGACAGCCTGAATAAACGGAGAGTTTTTGTTTTAATGTGTTAGGCAATATTGAGCTGTGCTTTTTTCTGGATCATGCTGTGAGTGTCTCGGAGTATTTCGCATTATTTCTTCAGCTCTTCTAATTAGTTTTCTACTCGTTGTTCCTCGAATATATTCCGTTATTTGACCAAGGGCCCTACGCAACCTTTAAATAGTTCTTTGCAGCCATTTTTCCCAAGGTGCAATTCTGTCACCAGTCCTTCCGTTGTTAGTGTTCTGTCGTGTTCTGATCTTAATGCCCATTACATTAGCAATTGCTGTTGCTGCACAGTAGATTAGCATATGCAAATATTCTAATGTTTGAGCTTCTACGACATAATTGGGTAGGACTTCAGTGTTCATAATTTGTAACAGCGCACCTAGTTTCTTACAAGAGTTTATTCTTGGTAGCGGTGGTCTGCTAAGTGGGTTTGTTCCACTAAACTCTTGTACGGCTCGTGCTATTTCGTTTAACAGACTATCGTGCAACTCGTTGTTGTTCTCATGTGTGTTCTCAGGTCGAGTTTCTTGTATAGCAGGCTCGGGAATCTGCTCATGTGTGTCGTTAGGGACTTCATCCACAACTTCTTCTTCTTCAGGTGCCATCTCCGCTACGGAGGTTGGCAATCATCATAGCTATTTTAATTTTTGAGGCAGTAGCTCTAAATAGTTGTTTTGAGCTGCATCCAAACCATTCTCTCATCCACAACTAGCTCTTGGTTATTAATATCCCGTTCAACTTCGCTGTTAATGGCATCGCGTCTAGCCTCAGGGATAAGATTATTTCTGATGATTACTCGGTATTGGTCTGGTACTCGTTGTTCAGATACTTGAATATTTGGGTACTCCGTGCAAAATTCGGCATACAGTTGTTGTCGGTAGCCGATTGTTTCTTAACCGAGGTTTGTCACCTTATAGTAAAAGCGCAAATTGTTTTCGTTCATGGACACAGTCCATTTCATACGCTGCCTCGGTCGTCCCGCTTGAGTGAGCGCCGGCTGATGTTCCAGCGCAGCACCTTCAGCGAGTGGAGCTCTTGTTGTTGTTTGGTTCACTTCTGGTGGTTGTTGTTGTTGGGCTGTAGCTGGTTGTATGACAGGCGCTCGCCTCCTCAACACCCTGTCACCGACATCCCGCATGCTGTCACGTCCAGCGCCCGCTCCAGATCTGCCTGACGATCCCCAGACAGCGACCCTAAACATAAATCATTATGCACCATATTAATGCATTTTATACCTACTGCCAGGTGTCAGTTTTTGCTCCACGGCAGGTATCCCTGCTACCCTCTGGGTATTGGCACTACGAACACCCAGAAAGCATCCCCCATTTGCAGGGGGCCGCGCGTGAAACTTTCCACAGGTTAGTATTATTATTATTATTAGTTTTATTATTATTTTATATTAGTTTTACTCCTGAGTATCGGAACCAACTTTTCATTGGAATTTAGCCATAACGGATAGACAGGAAATGATTGAAGTGGGCTTCAACTTTTAGACCTCCTCTTGTCTTCTCTTAATTTATCATTCGTTTGGTTTACAAATAATAGAAATCACGAATAGGCGTAACCAAAAATTTGGTTTCAATATAGAGATTTTATTTCTCTGGAAATAAAACTTCGAATTGCATTGTTAGTTATAACTTGGGCATAGTTTCAGAGCACATTCTAAACATATAGGTCATTTACACGCAAAACACCATGTATTTGATTTCCGGGACAACTTGCGATTCTCTTCCTTTTAGATATATTTTGGATTGGCAGCGATGCAGGTTTGTTACCTATATCTAATCCAAGCATATTTATTCATATTTTTACAAGACCAGAGAGAAGTTAGTACATTCGTAGATAGCCAAACGGGAGATGTAGGCCCAGAGATAACCAAATCAGAGATTAGTTAGCACTAAACTCAATGAAAACCATTAAATCTGCTGGTCCAGATGAATTAGCAAGCGAGCTATTACAGTTGGTCAACGAGAAAAACCTGCACATAATAGCAGCACTGTTCAACGCTATCTATACTACGGTAACCATCACTAGAGAAATGTTGACATCAGCATTTGTGTGTTTGCCAAAGAAAGTGAATGCCAAAGAGAGCAGTGACTATCAAACCATAAGCTTAATGTCGCATACCTTGAAAATTCTGTTGAAAATTATCCACGCCAGAATACACTCTAAACTGGAGCTGGATATTACTGACACTCAATATGGGTTAGTAGTAATAGTATGGGTACCAGAGAGGTATTATTTCTCCATCAACATACTGAGACAGAGATGTTTGGATGTTAACCGTCCTCTTTACGTCTATTTTATGGAATACAATAAACAGTAAAGCATTTGACAAAGTAAAACATGGTCGACCCAAGGAAATTCTAAAAAATAAAAGCCTAGATGGAAGAGTTAATTAAGGCTTATAACACACCTTCCTTACAATCAGCGAGCAACAGTAAGAATTGAAAAAGAAACACCCCAGGTCTACCCCAAAATCCCGACAGCCAAAATCCCGACAGCTACAATCCCGATGGCCAAAATCCCGACACGCCAGAATCCCGACAGGCCAAAATCTCGACAGGCCAGAATCCCGACAGGATTGATAAGTTTCTTTTTAACATATAATTACATTTATTTCTTGTTTTTTCAACATCTCAAGAAATTGAACTAAAGAGAGGAGTCAGGGAAGGCTGCATACTCAGTTCTATTATTTAACGCTTATTATTCTGAAGAGGTAATTCGAGAAATTCTGTAAGATGAAACAGTCGGCATAAGAGTAAATGAAGTCTTAGTTAACAACATCAGACATGCATATAATACAGTAATAGTAGCCGATAGTTTACAAGACCTGGAAGGTAATAGTAAAATAGTAAGGTGTGGTAGTGTGTACGGACTCTCTCAATATCAAAAAGCCGAAGTTTACGAAAATTAGTAAAAACAACCATAATACTAATGAAGTCAGAATCGAAAAAGCACGTTCTAATTTTATGAAAATGAAAAAGGTCCTATGTAGCAAAGATTTACTATTAACTCTTAAAGTACGTCTAACAAAATGTTAAGTATATAGAAATGATGAATATACTAATGGAGAGGAATCAAGGACCTTAAATCTAGAAACAATGAGACGACTTAACGCCTTTGAAATGTGGACCTGTAGAAGAATTATGAGGGTTTCCTTGGCAGATAGAGTTACGAACAATGAAGTACTGAGAACAATAGGCAAAGAGAAGGGAGTTGAACTTATAATTAAAGAAAGAAAGCTGCAGTATGTCGGACGTGTGATACGTTGCGAGAAGTATGGCATCCTGCGACTCGTAATGCAAGAAAAATAGATGGCAGAAGAAGCATCGGAAGAAGACGAATTTCATGGCTGAAGAATCTGAGAGAATGGTTTGGATGCAGCTCAAAATAACTACTTAGAACTACTGCCTTAAAAATTAAAAAGCTATGATGATTGTCAATCTCCGTAGCGGAGATGGCACCTGAAGCAGAAGAAGAAGTCTGCTGTATCTAGGGCCTACGGTGTATAAGGAAGGTAACAGGGCCAGTGCTAGATACGCTTCAACCGAGTATTATTACCCCTGGTTTTACCCAAGGTAGGTACTAGTACTACATTGTGGAAAACATGACCGTCAAACAACTATCTACTGAAAAGTGGAAATCGTCAGATAACAATTATAAAACTTAATGTTAATTATTACAATCAATTGGACAATTACACTCAATCCAATATAAACGTAATATTTAACTTAGACATGCCTCAAGAAAACAGTTTCGGACCTTTTAAAAGTGAATACTGTTTAATGAATCGTGAAATTGATTCTTTAAGTGTTACAGCCTTCCCTAGACCTGAACAATCTACCTATAAGGGAAACTGTTTCATGTAGTTGTTCCATGACACTTTCTCGAAAGTTGGGACTTAACAAGAGCAGAGCCTCCACTTCCTTCACATGTCTACCGTATAATAGTACCGTTCAATGAGCACAATGCTCCTCTTGTTCCCATTCCACCTCTAACTCTAAATACAATCATAAGATTATCTAACTACAATTATTTTAGAACAAACTCAAACTGTATGTTCAAAATTCTTATAACTACTCTGAAAAACCTGATGAATAATTTTCTCCATTCTCTTCTGTTTTGCGCTTTACTTTTCCAGTTCCTCACCTTCACGTGTTTAAGGTTTTAGTCCACTTTATTAATCCACCTCATTCTGGGTCTCCCTTTTTTTCTGGGACCGATTAGGCATTCTGTTCGCTGCCATTCTATCTACATGTCTCGACTATCTGATCCTTACCGAACTTGCCCAACTGAGGTGATAGATAGATAGATAGATAGATATGTTTATTGTTTCTAATGAAAAATCATATAACAAGAGGTTGAGTACAAATTATTACATATAAATAGTCGACGCTTAATGGAGATTTATCTATCTATCCCAACTGAGTTGACGAACCTGGTGATCGTAGATTCCTTATTAGAATATGCAATAAAAAAGGAAAAGCTACTACTACAGCTGAGTAAATCCATTGACACTTGTTCTTCTTCTTCGTCTAGCCATTCACGTCCACATCTGAACATAAGCCTCTTCAAGTCTTTCTTTCCATTGTTTTTTGTTGTACGCTACTTGTAGCCAATTTTTCCGGGCAGTTCGTTTCAGATCATCTGTCCATCTCATAGGAGGTCTGCCTCTGGGTCTTTTGTGTTCGTATGGTCTCCAGGTTAGAATTGTTCTGTGCCATTTGTTAAGATCGCTCCTAGCTACATGTCCAGCGTATTCCCATTTCAATTTTCGTGATTTTTGTACCACATCGGTAATTTTGGTTTTCTGTCTTATCCATGTGTTTGTTTTCCTGTCCTTAAGTGATATGCCAAGCATTGCTCTTTCCATCGCGTGTTGAGTGACTCTCAGTATGTTCATATTCTTTTTTGTGATTGTCCATGTTTGTGCCCCATATGTTAATATCGGAATAATGCATGCATCAAAAACTTTAGATCTAAGATGTAGTTGAATTTGCTGATTTCTGAGTATATAGTTCAGTTTGCCGAATGCTCCCATGCTAACTTTCTTCTTCTTTTTATTCCTTCCGTTTGAATTTCCCTATTTAGTATTATTTTTTGTCCTAAGTAGGTACATATATATATTCTTTAACTTTTTCTATAACTTTGTTGTTTATTATTGTCATGGTTTCTTCGGAGTGCATGACTTTTGTTTTGTTTAAATTCATTTTCAGTCCTATTTTAGAAGATTCTGTGTGTAGTTCTGGTTTGCAGTTCTTGTAGGTCGGTAGCTATCAGGATTATGTCATCCGCAAATCGTAGATTACTGAGATAGCGGCCATTGATGTTTATTCCCTTATATTAACATATACACAAGCACATTAATAGATTTAATAGCTATTGACCTACCAAATAATGTTGCAAATAAAATTGATAGAGAAATATTAAAAGGTACCCAAGATTTGTACAATGAGATAGGTAAACTTGAACAACTTGCAACTAGAAATCTAATGAAAAACAAAAAATATGCAGAAAATAAATTCAAACAGAAGAAAAAACTCCTTGTAAAATAAGCGAAAATGCAAATAAAGGAAAACGGTTCCATTCTGAGGAGAATGGCTGGTTTAAGGAAAAAGGAGATAAAGCTGGTCAAGTCAGGACAATAAATAACAATGCAATGTTAGAAGTGGAATTGAGCAAAGAGAATCCAAAAAACTTACAATAATACCATTAATTGTTTTCAACGTAAAAATAAACAACATACTGAATGTGAATGCACTGTATGATCCAGGATCCAATGTGTCACTAATAAATTCAAAAATATTGAAAATAAAACATAAGGAATGAAATAATAAACATTCAGTTAATCTAAACACAATTAATGGTAGTTCGAAAACAAAACAAAAAATGGTTACATTAAAATTAAAAATTTTAGACGTTGAAAAAGAAATGAATGTTTTTGTTATAGAAAATGAAGAATTTAAGTATGATTTTTTAGCTGGCTTGGACTGTTGTTTAAAATTTAATATAAGTCACAATGAGAGATTAGAGATTATACATAACAATGATAGAAATATAGAATCACCAGAAAAAGATAAATATGTCATAATTCCTGATGTAGTAGGTGACATAAACAAAAAAGAATATAAAATTAATTTCAATGAAAATTTAAATATTGGTCAATTTGAAATAATAAAAAATTATCTGGATTCAGATAAACAAGCTAAAATTGAAGAAATAATTGATAAATATGCAACGGTATTTCACGCAAGGATACATATGATGTTGGTACAGTTAAAGATTATGAAGCCCACATTGATCTTATGGTAGAAAAATACTTTTACAAACACCCCTACAGATGCACAATGGAGGACAGAAAAGAGGTAGAAAATCAAGTAGCAAAATTATTGGAAAAGGGTTTAATTGAAGAACCATATAGTCCTTTTGCTGCTCCCGTTACATTGGTATATAAAAAAAGGAAAAAAATTAAGACTGTATATAGACTTTAGAGAACTTAACAAAATAGTCACACCTCAATCACAGCCTTTTCCATTGATAGAAGATTTAATAATAAAAACAGTAAACTGTAATTACTTTACAACATTAGATATTAACTCTACATTCTGGTCAATTCCAATGAAAATTGAAGACAAACATTAAACAGCATTTGTAACACAAGAGGGATACTTCCAATGGACCTGTCTACCATTTGGATTGAAGACATCACCAGCCATTTTCCAACGAATACTGAGTAACATAATAATAAAATATAAAATATCAGATTTTGCAATAAACTTTATCGATGATATTATAATATTCTGAAAGACATTCACAGATCACATTTCACATATATCTACATTATTGGAAACAATTATAAAAGAAGGGTTTAAACTAAAATTCTCAAAATGCTCATTTGCGAAAAATAGTGCAAAATACTTGGGTCATATGTATAATCGAAAATAATTCGGTGAGACCTTTAAAAGATTACCTGACCGCTGTAAAAGATTTTCCAGTTCCGGAAAAGAGGAAAAATATCCGTCAATTTTTGGGAAAAATAAATTTTCATCAAAAATTTATACCACACAGAGCAGTTATACTTGAACCGCTATATACACTATTAAGGAAAGATGTTAAGTTCATCTGGACAAAACAATGCCAAGAAGCTTTCGATAAGATAAAAACTTGGTTGTGTTGACAACCAATTCTGAAGATATTTGACCCAAATGTCCCAATTAAAATCTACACAGATGCATGCATGACTGGTGTGGGAGCTGTGCTAAAACAGGACGATGAAAATGGTAATAGTAGACCAGTGACATATTTTTCAAACAAATTAACAGAAGCACACAAGAAAAAAAAAGCAATATATCTAGAATGCTTAGCCATAAAGGAAGCTGTAAAATATTGGCACCATTGGCTAATGGGCAAACAATTTAATGTGTATTCTGACCACAAACCCTTAGAAAATATGAATTTTAAAGCTAGAACTGATGAAGAATTAGGTGACTTGGCTTACTACTTATCACAGTACAACTTTAGGGTTAAATATAATCCAGTGGCAACAAACCAAGAAGCGGACTGTCTGAGAAGAAATCCAGTATTAGGACAAGAGGAAAATTTGGACGATTTTCTTCAGTTTGTAAACCACTATTATAGTGATTTACAAATGAGTGAATCAATAAGAAAAATTAACTTAATAGATATTGCAGAGATAAAACAAGATCAAATATATTTACACAATAGTAATTTGACATTTAAGAATGGAATCCCTTATAGAAAAATAAGAAAAAGAGACAATATTCAGAGTTTGCCTTCATATGGACTCTTTAACTGCCTAATTTTTCATTCCCTTTTGTTATTCTGTCATGGAGCTCCCATCTCTATTTTTCATTTTCATTAAATACTAGAACTAGGTATTTTAAAATAATTTATCCTTTTAAAACTATACCTTTTACCATTTACGAACCTCACACTAAAATCTCCTTCTTTTTTATTCTTTTCCTCCTCATGCCAATCAAGTTCACATCAAATTTCTGATCAATTTTTTGGTATACATTGCTCGATACATTTTGACTCTAGCGACTATATCATACGCTTGTCCAAAATCCCCAAACAAAACTTTACCTTCGTAACAATTTGTCTATCGTAGATCTGTCCTTTTCAAATTTCCTGGCAGGTATACAGGGTGTTAAGTACAGTCGGAAAAATGAAGGAATACCCATGAACGATCACATCAATCACTTATTTTGTATTTGCTGTCTTTTTTTATAAATAACAAATGTTTGTTATAGAAAAAGACAGCAAATACAAAATAAGTTATCGATGTGATCGTTCATGGGTATTCTTTCATTTTCCGACTGTAACATACGTTAACTGTAGAAAGAGGACACTTGGGTGGTGTCAAAAATACCATACTTAATGGGTCTTACTTCATTATTAACAAAGATACTGGGTGTTTTATCTGTTTTGTCATTTTCTTATTTGGTTCATAACTTTTTAACCACACTGTACATTAATTTTATATTGGCACGCAAATATCCTATAAGGTGTACAGTGTACAATAAATTAGTTTTTCTACAACCGTGTTAAAAATGCAATTTTTAGCACTCCACACGAGTGTTAAAAATGCTACTTTAAGACACTAGTGCTTTAAAATTTGTATGGCAATGCAGTTCGTATTGACCGTATAGACAATTTTGATGTAATGTCAAAAACATATAAAAATAGAATGTCAGTCAAGTTCAAGTAAAAGTTTTTGTAGATATTGTCCTGTAATTATGTTTGTAGAAAAATTATTGTATGATATGCGTGTTAAAAAGTACATTTTTAAGGCACTCATGTGAATTGCAGAATTCGCCTCGCTCATTCTGCAAACTTTCACATGCGTGCCTTAAAGGTGTACTTTAAACACTTATATCATAAATAACTATTATTTACAATTAATTGTAAAAAATCCAGGTCCTGATTAAAAAATATTGGAAAAATATTTCAACCCAAAACAACACCCTGTACATTAAATTTTTTTAAATGGATTTTCACATAATTTACTTTCACATAATTTCAGAATTTAAATTCAAAATTTTACCAGAAAAATAATTTTGCCAAAAATTCAAAGTATACCACTAAATTTAGTTTTTTATCGTCTTTTAAATGCAAAATCTATTTAAAAAAAATTAATGTACAGTGCGTTGTTTTTGGATCGGAATATTTCTCCAATATTTTTTTAATCCGGACCTGGATTTTTTACAATTATAAATAAATTAAATGATTGTACACCTTAAAGTATATTTGCGTGCCAAATATAAAATAAATATGCAATGTGGTTAAAAAGTTATGAAAATAATAAGAAAATGGCAAAACAGATAAAACACCAAGTATCTTTGTTATTATTGAAGTAAGAACCATTAAGTGTGGTATTTTTGAGACCGCCTAAGTGCCCTCTTTCTACAGTTAACGTATGTTACTTTCCCAATGAAACACCCTGTATTATTGCCAAGATTCCAAACAATATTTCTCAATATTATTGCCAAGATTTTGTATAAACTAGCAATAGGATAAGACAGGGGGATTCCTTGAGTCCTTTATTGTTCAACCTGATCATGGATGAAATAATAAAAAAAGTAAGAACTAAAAAAGGATACCAAATGGGAGAAAAATAACTTAAAACAATCTGCTATGCAGACGATGCAATACTAATCCCTCAAAGTGAAGATGATTTACAACGTATGCTGCACCAATTTAACATAGCCGCCAGAAAATTTAACATGTTCATTTCTCCAAAAAAGACCAAATGCATGGTTATAACAGCAAATTCAATAAGATTTTTAAATTGGAGCTGGAGGGTCAGATAATGGAACAAGTGATGGAGTTTAAATATCTAGGCATCACACTAGAGCTACGGAAGGCTCGAAACAGAAGTGAATCATCAAGTGAATCTAGCAAACAGAGCCGCAGAATGCTTGAATGACACAATATGGAGAAATAAAATATTGGAAAAGACATGAAAGGCAGAATTTAAAAAATAGTCATCAGACCAATAATGACACATGCGGCAGAAACACGACCCGACACAGAGTGGACAAAAAGATTGCTCGAAACAGTGGAGATGAAAACCCTTCGAAAAATCGATGGTAAGACTCTATGGGACAGACCTAGAAGTACAGGTATACGACGAAGATGCAAAGTGGACAACATTAATAGCTGGGTAAGAAACAGAAGAATAGAACGGAATGACCATATAAGCCGAATGTCAACAAATAGAGTAGTAATGACAGTGGGAGACCACGAAAACGAGGGAAAGACAACTTATTAGAGGCACATTGAAAAAACAGACAAAGCCATGTCTATACAAAAAGAAGAAGTAGAAGATTTTGTATAAGTATCTAGTAAGGCTAAACAATAAGACATATCAATGAGTTGGCATTATCTCATTTCCCATACTTGCACTAGTAGTTGACATTTATATCGTTCTCTATAATGGATCTCCACCAAACTTGATCATTTCTATGCATACGTTATTTTCCCAGGATTTCAGTTATTTTTCATTTCTTGTATTTGTATTACCATCTCCTCTGTATGCTGCTTTTCAACTATCTCATCTTCTTCCACTGCCCATTTGACTACTAAGTGGCGCTCCACCTCACCATTTAATAACCGTCACTATTTCTACCGGATACCTAAATAAATGTTCGTCTTTGCCTTTCATATAACTACAGTAACTTTGGTAACCTTTTCCAATCTTTTTCACATCTTGATAGAACGATTTCACATCTTTGTTTTTGAACTTTTCTTCTATCCCTTTTAATTTCAGTTCATTATGGTACCTACATTTTTTCTTTCTAACCAGAGCGTTATGGGTCCCTTGAATTATTCTATATGCCTGTTTCTTTATAATCTCATTACTCTGTTAATAATTTTGTTTTTTGGTCTTCTTTTTACCTTTTTCTATCACCTAACACTCTTCGTCAAACCAATCTTTGTTTATGCTACTATTGAAGTCGCTGTTAACTATTTGCTAGCTTATCCTACAGCAGATTTAATTTGTTCCCAAGCTTGCTCTCACTGCAACTTTTTGTTGCATTGTTGGCTAATTTTATTTATGTCTTCTTCCTATTTATTTTTTACTTCTTATTCCACTTAAATCATGTGTAAGATCAATAACAACATGTGCATTAGTAATAATACCTACTTAGAGCATCAGAAATGAAAGCCTTGAGATCGATTGCTGGGAAAACATGAGAGAGAGAGAGAGAGAGAGAGAGAGAGAGAGAGAGAGAGAGAGAGAAGATGAAAATGAAATCAGCATATTACATGAATATAGTATTATGTATATTCATCATCATCACGTAGCGCTACAACTCTGGGTGGCTGACTGTACAACTTTCTTCCAATTTGTTCGGTCTTCCATCAACCTAGGGTCAAATGGGATGTTCATTTTTCGGAGATCTGCTTGGATGTTATCTCTCCATCGCATTCTGGGACGTCCGAGTGGTCTTTTGCCTGTAGGAATCTCCTCCCATACCAGTCTTACACGTCTCTCGTTATGAAGTCTGTGCACGTGGCCTGTCCATCTTAGTCTCTGCGATTTAATTTCTTGGACAATATCGACGGTGTCATTGTAGAGTTCGTTTAATTCGAAGTTGGTTCTGATCCTATACTAGTTTGTGTTAATGTCGTGGTGAGCTCCGAAAATTTTTCGTTCAAAACGTCTGATCTTTTCTTCGTTTGATTTGGTCATGGTCCACGTTTCGCAACCAAATGTTAGTACAGGTCTGACGATGGATTTATAGATTTTGATTTTAACTTCTTTTAAGATTTTTTGATTTTATAAGCTTTTCCAGTGCGAATAGACAGCGATTTGCTGATTGGATTCTGTCTTTTATTTTTTCAGTAACATCGTTGTCAGCTGTGATTACGGCCCCCAGATACTTAAAATGTTGTACTCTTTCGAAATTGAAGGTGTTGACCGTCACGTTTTGTCCTATCCTGTCTCTTCGTGTCGTTCTATTTATACACATATATTTCGTCGTCTCTTCATTAATCCTCAGCCCTACTTCGCTTGTTGCTCCTTCCACCTTGTTGAAAATGGCTTTTGTGGATAGGATGGAGTCTCCAACGAGATCAATGTCATCTGCGTATGCTAGTAATAATTTGGGACCTTGAACCGATAGCAGTTCTGTTTTTATTTCGGCCGACCTCATGGCTTTCTCTAATACAAGATTAAAAAGTAGTGGAGATAACGCATCACCCTGCTTGAGTCCACTGTTGATTTCGAAGCTGTCAGACAGTTTATTATTTACACGTACTTTTGATATTCCACCCTCCATACAGACTTTAGTCATCCGAATGAGTATCTTTGGTATTGAGAACTCCGCCATGGCATTCCATACTTGGCTTCTTTCTACGCTGTCATATGCCTGTCGAAAGTCTATGAAGAGATTGTGTATGGGTCTGTTATACTCCTATTCCTTTTCTAGAAGCTGTCTGAGCGTGAATAGTTGATCTATTGCGGATCTGCTTGCCCTAAAACCGGCTTGATATTCTCCTAGGACATTTTCAGCATAAGGGGTTAGTCTACTAAGAATGATGTTTAAGAGGATTTTATATGCCGTGTTTAAGAGTGAAATTTCTCTGTAATTCGCGCATTTTATTTTGTCCCCTTTCTTGCTGGTATCCTTTCTTCTAACCATATCTGTGTTATTAATTGGTGGATTTGGCGATGTAGTGTTTCTCCACCATATTTCAGAAATTCTGCTGGTATCTCGTCCGTACCCGGCGCTTATTATACCCGGCTATTATGTATATTGTATACTATGGCTATATGTATAATAGCGAGATACTAGCACAAATAGTAAAATATTTAAGATCAACAGGCACCAGACTACCAGAAAGATCCTTTAAAAGGTAGAGAGATAGCTGGCAAGTCACAAATATGACCACAGTCTTAAGGTTGCACACGAACAGGCCTAAGGCGTACTATAAGAAGAACAAGAGAAAAGTGTTACTGAGCGATAGGTGAATTTCCTACCATTTTTAGTAGAAGTCAGAAATACGTTCTTTAAGTTATAGGATTTTTGTCAGTCAAAACTTTAGGTTATATTTACATATTTGGCAAAGGTACTGTAACACCATTAACCAACCAACCGTCTTCAGCTCCTGGCCTAACAGACCCTAATTTGTTTACAAGTAATACATAAACCACTATTCAACCTTTTTTTACAATGTTCAATTGTTTCTAGACTTCCGGAGACTTTGCGAGTAAAGTTGTTTATTTGATATTATGTAAATATTATTTTGTATTCTAATAAAGTATTATTATGTGTTCTATTCAGTCAGGAATAATCTACTTAGATGCGTTAGCTGTTTTATACATACAAGGTTTTTGGAATTTGGAGTTCAGTCCAAAATAAACGGTCTCGCGTAGGTATGTATTCCGATTGTATTCGTTTTTTAACATGTAAATAACTGTAATTGGTTGCATTTAAATAAATTAAAAGAAAACTAAGTTCTCAATCTAATAGCACATAAAACAACATCCAGAAATGTTACTCTACATCCTACCAGATTGAAAACAATGGGAACCTTCTCTGGTAACACCTCCGAGGCTTCTACAATTTGCAAGCCATAATGGATGCTGAGACTAAGGAAGATGAGGGAATTTTACAATTTATAATTCACTTCCCATCTGCTCAGCGCGGTAAAGTTCCAACGAGAATGGTTCCCTTCGTACTCCAATCAGAGTAAACATGTAAATCAAAAATGAATAGACATTTTCAATTTCGTTGCAACACGAAACTACAGCCGCATCATTATTCCAGTTCAATCAGAGAGTGCAGCAAGCACCTATACCGGTTTCGAAACTTATTAGTTTCTCATCAGGAGGCACATATGCTGCTCTCTCTGGCCCAACTAGGACAAACCCTGGCGCGTAGTCACGGAGTGCAACGAACTAAATGGTAGGGATGACCTAGCGGCAACTGCTAGCAAAAAACTTAGTTTTCAATCTAATAGCACATAAAACAACATCCAGAAATGTTACTCTACATCCTACCAGATTGAAAACAATGGGAACCTTTTCTGGTAACTCGAAAATGTTACTCTACATCCTACCAGATTGAAAACTATGGGAACCATTCTCGTTGGAACTTTACCGCGCTGAGCAGATGGGACGTGAATTATAAATTGTAAAATTCCCTCATCTTCCCCAGTCTCAGCATCCGTTATGGTTTACAAATTGTAGAAGCCTCGGGTGTGTTACCAGAGAAGGTTCCCATTGTTTTCAATCTGGTAGGATGTAGAGTAACATTTCTAGATGTTGTTTTATGTGCTATTAGATTGAAAACTTAGTTTTTTGCTAGCAGTTGCCGCTAGGACATCCCTGCCATTTCGTTCGTTGCAATCCGTGACTGCGCGCCGGGGTTTGTCCTGGTTGGGTCAGAGAGAGAGCAGCATATGTGCCTCCTGATGTGTGACTAATAAGTTTCGAAACCGGTAGAGGTGCTTGCTGCACTCTCTGATTGAACTGGAATAATGATGCGGCTGTAGTTTCGTGTTGCAACGAAATTGAAAATGGTTATTCATTTTTGACTTAAATAAATTAGTTATTATGTGTTAGATTAAATAATGTAAGTTCTTTTAGATAATTTAAATAAGTAAAAGTGTGTGAAATAAAGGATTTATAAAGTAAGTCTTTATTTATTTAATAATAAATAAAAGTCTATTCAAATAAACTAATTAGTCTCACAATAAAACACTGAAAAACGATTGTTTTCTATACTTCCACAAAATATATTACAACTATGTTATTACTACAGCTGTTTCGACAAAGTGCCTTTCTCAAGTGATATATTTTACTACTAACTAACTACATTGTTTTGATTTGCTTGTCTTGATAATGTTAAGAAGAAATGCGTACAATGTGATTCCCCGTTTAGGATTTTGTCCTCTTCAGGGTTTGTGGTGAATGTTTAGAGTTGGCAGCAAAAGCAAACAGTCCGAAAAAACACACCGGGGCAAGCGCCGTGTCCTGGTGTTCTTGGATCCTTGGTTATGCCGGACGGTGGTGTCCAGAGGCTAAGAAGTCAACAGAGAAGAAAGTTTGATGGATTGTTGTTGGTTCCATAGACATTTACGTGTACTGTCCGTGCTTTGCTCTCGACCAGTCTCCCTAGAAACCATTGTACAACGACAGGCGAACCTGCGTCCCTCGTGGGCGGTCAGGAGGTGGCTTTGAGCGCAGCGTGGACAGTGAGCGTTCGAGTGGAGAAAATAGTTGCGGCTATTTTCTTGGGACGAACAGGTATAATTGTGCAATGAAGTTGGGAAACCGCAAAAAACCAACTTCTCCCTGTTCGGGGTAAGGAAGAGGAAATGTTAGAGGTGGGTACGGTAGGCTAACGGGGTAGCCTCAAGGATGTTTTCGTACTCTACCGGGAGTTCGTCAATGCATGTTTGCATTAGAGCGGACGGTACGTGAATCTTTTTGCGTTTGGGCTTTCGGTAGAGTACGTGGCCGGAAGATGAACAGGAACATTTGAGAGATTCTTGTGTGTCGGAAGGGGGGCCGTTGATTACTTTGATTGTGAAGTTCCTGTTCAGAGAGTTTATTCTCTCGGTGATTTTGGGGATGTTCGAGATGTTATGGATTTCGTTTGAGGGATATCGCCAGTGCTCATAGTTACATCTACGCAAGACTCTGCGCTCTGTCCTCAACAACCTCTCTTGTTTTTGTCTTGAGCAAAGAGAGTAGATACATGATTTGTACTCCATGACGGGTCGAATAAAGGTCTTGTAAGTGTGAATGAGAGTCTTCTTGTGTGTCTTGCCAATTTTTCCCGAGAGAGCGTTGAGAAGTCTGGCCCTGTTCCTTACCCTATCTAAAGTTGCCTTTAGATCTGCGTCCCAGTTGAGAGTCCTGGTAAACAGTACTCCCAAGTAGTTCACAGTCGGGCTAACAACAAGCCTTTCTCCCAACAAACTCAGAGGATATTGGTCGTCTTCATTGCGGATGATTCTATTTGACACAGAAGGGGCGCGAAACACAATTGTTGTTGTTTTGTTCGCGTTGAGCGTGACTCTCCACTTACAACACCATTCGCCGACGCCGTCCAACAGAGCTTGGGCTCTTCTGAAGAGGAGTCTTGGGTTGTATCGAGAGGTAGTTGAGAGCAGAGTCGTGTCGTCTGCATAGAGGAACAGCCGAGTACCTGGGATATTTTGGTTAGTGATATCGCTGTTGTAGATGATGTACAACAGCGGCGCTAGGACTGAACCCTGGGGAACTCCAGCTTGTGGAGTGAAGGGGGTAGACTTTTGATCGCATATTTTCACTCTGACAGTACGATTGTGGAGGTAGGAGTGTACAATTTTGGTGAATTGCAATGGAAGCCCGATGTCCAGAAGTTTCCGAACAAGCCCGTCGTGCCAGACCTGATCGAAAGCCTTCTGCACATCCAGAAATGTGGCTATGGCGAATGAACCATCGTTGATGGTTTGAGTGACTTTGGTAGTGAAGTCTATTAATGCATGTTTAGTAGATTTTCCTGACTGGAATCCATACTGGAATTTTGGTATGATATTGTGGTTTTCGAGAAAGTTATTGAGCCTCTCTTTTAGGATTAGCTCAAGAACCTTACCCAGAGTATTTATTAATGAAATTGGTCTATAGGATTCCACGTCGGTTGGGGGTTTGCCTTTTTTCAAAAGCATGATGGTGTTGGCCACTTTCCAAGGAGTAGGAAAGTGGCTGTTTTTGAGACATGCATTGAATATTTTAGTTAGAAGAGGGATGATACTCTCTGGAAGTTTTTTGAGGCACCTTCGGTTGATGCCATCAGGTCCGGGAGCGCTGTTCTTGCCGATTTGGCAAAAGCTCTCCGTTTCCCTGTCTGTGAGGGGGTCCATGATAGGATCATAGACTGGAATGTAGTGGTTGAGAGTAACGTTTACAATGTATTCTGTGTTGAATTTAAATATGCGATCAAAGTTCGGGTTATCTGGCGTTTGAAAATTGTTTTGAAGCGAATTTCTGAATGCTTCAGCTTTCCCTTCTGGGGAATTGACTATGTGATTGTTGACCAACAGATGAGATGGTTGAGATATTTTTTGTTTTGTTAGGACTTTGAATTTTTGCCAGAATTTACCTCCGTCTCTGTAGTCCAGTTTTGAGGTAGCATCTTCCCACCGGCGAGCCGTTAGGACAGATATCTCCCTCTTTATCCTGGCACAGATCCGGTTGTACTCTGTTTTGATAAGTGGGTTTCTGTTGGCCTTGTATTGACGTAGAAGACGTCGTTTTTGTTGAATTTTGGCAATGATGTATTGTGGAAGTGCCGGTGTTGTATAAGTTATTTGTTTGAGTGGAATTGCGTGCGTGATCGCCTCAGTGATGAGGTTCTCGATATCGGTTGCACTGGTGTCGATACTGTCGTTAGTATCGAGTTCGCCTAACATAGGGAGATTTTGTGTGATGAAGTTTTGGAATTCAGTCCAGTTAGCGTGACGATAGTCTCTTATAGATCTTGGAGGGTTTGGTTGTTTTGGAATGAGTATGTCGGTGTCGACAAGAAGAGGTACGTGGTCTGACGTTATCGAATCACCTATGTGGCATCTATCCCCGAACCGATCCAGAATGTTACTAGTAACTAGGATGTGGTCGACAATAGAAGCCCCATTGGCGTTCAAAAACGTGAATTCAGTGTTGGTGATTCTTGAAATAGGAAGGTCTAGTAGATAATCCGTGAGGCGGATGCCTTCTGGGTTTTGACGATGATCACCAAACTGTGTGTGTCTACAATTTAGATCGCCCATCAACACAGCCTTGCCGAGCCTTGAAAAGTACTCTAGCAAATGCCTGTTGAGTGGTTGATCCGGGTGTTTGTAGTAAGAGACTATCGTGAGGGTTTCGTTATTGGGGATGTGCACGTCAATTGCCAGGAAGTCCACATCAGGTGGACGAAAATTTTGTGGGAATGTGTGTGTGTTGTGCGGTATTCCGTGTTTCACGAGGATACCATTCCCACGTGAAACCTGACAGCGGCTTCGATGGATGATCGAATATCCTGCGAAGTGTGGATCGTTTTTCGACAGAGTATCTGTGAGTGCGAGGATCTGGATGTTATGCTTCGACAGGATATTCTTGATGAGGGGTCTCTTTTTGGAGAGACCCTGACAGTTGACTGTGCCTAGGGTGAAATCCATAAAGGGAGGGTGTTTAGTGGTTGGGGCGGAATGTCACCGTGACATTGCTCCCGTACCCGTGGACCACTGTGGAGTGGTCGTAGACTTGGCTAATCAGATTAGCCGTGATTGCAGCGATATGCTCGCGAAGTTCAGGCAACAAGTTAAGCAACAGAGCAGTCTGAATAGACAAGATGTTCTTTGTTTCAGTAGGGAGTTCGAAAGGGGGGAATGATCTTTCGATCGTAAGTGGCTGTATTTCGTGTTGGGCGGAGGGGATGGTGTGTCTTTGTGGACACTTGTTTGAGTATGCGGGGTGGTCACCGCCGCAATTCGGGCATTTGGGTGCCTGCTGTTTGGTGCAGGCGCTGGACTTGTGGTTACCGCCGCAGTGGGGGCAGACGAATGCTTTTTGAGGGCATTCGTCGATGGAATGTCCGTTGATGCAACATTTGCTGCAATATTTTGGGGAGGGGATTGTAGGGTCGGAGCCATGAGGGAGTTCGGCATTGTAGATTTCGCCATCTAGAGTTATGCCTCGGCTCAGTGCTGACGTAAATCTCTCCAAGGATTTGGTCACCACCTTGATCACTTTAGAGTCTTTGCCTGTTTTATAGGCTTTGACTCTCCACAGTCTTTCGACCGGGAATTGCTGTTCTGTGAGCAAGTCGGTGACCTCCTGCTCGGAGTAATCTACGTCGATTCCGGTAATGCAGAGGAGATAGGTAGGCTCTTTAGGGGAAGTGTTTGCATTTCTGCTACGGCTTTGGACCGTAACCATGGTTTGGCCAGTTGCTGTGTGGATAGCTTTCTCGATATCCCCTGCATTTATAGGATTAAAAAGTCGAAGATGTGCGATTCCATGTGAGAGAACTTTACAAGAATGAATTTTGTTGGACAAAAGAGTGGTGGCATTTATTTGCCGAAAGAAGGTACGTTTGTTACAAAGATCTTTTGGGAGATCTTTGATTAGATATTCGGACAGTGTGGGATCGTTTATGGCGTTGATGACGTTTTGATTTCTGGCTTGGGTTTTGGGGCGTGGATTGGCTGCGGCATTGGCGTAAGACATTTGTCTTATTTGTCTTCTTTGGAAGACGAAATCGTTCGGTTCGGGATTGTTTTCAGTGCTGATGGTTGCTTGTGGTTGAGAGGAGGGTTGCTGTTGAGAAGATTGTTGTTTCGATTGTTTGGGTGCTTGTTTTGAAGGTTGAGTTGGGACTTTTGGTATGGCACCGTGAATATTCCGAGCGCTCTGTCGCTGAGGACCAGCCTGTGCTGGTGTTCTTAGAGGCGGAAAATCGTTAGCATATCGCTGCAGAAGGGGGTTGGAGGCGTCGTCCTGCTCGATGCGAAGGTAGGCCTCGCGATACTTGTTGCGGACGATTTCCATCTCCGCGCTAAGCGTCTCGAGGTCCAGCTCCGCCGTGAGCCGGTCGTAACCTCTGGATGGGGGTACAGTGCCTTCCTGATGTAAGGAAGAGAACTGGTTGGCAGTAGTGGTGGCTGTAGTGGTGGTGGTGGTGGTGGCAACGCTTGTCGAGGTCGTCGTCCGAGGACGAAGCGACCGGGTGGAGCTGACTGACCTTACAGAAGAAGGCATTACAAATGGGTGAGGATGCAAGTCGAGCGATCGGAGGGCACCTCAGCCTCAAGGTGTTCTGGGGGGTAAACCCCAGGGATAAAGGTGGCTTGTCCACCCCTCCGTGCTTTTCCGGCGTAAGACAGTGACTATAATTACCTGATGGGTGCAGTTTACCCTGCTGCTGGTGGGTCCCTCGTTGAAAGCCTTTTTCGCAATTAGTCTGGCCCCCTTACTCGCACTTGTTCTTGTAACCGTATGTGAACACTAGGTAGAGTTCGGGGCGAGCGAAGTCGCTCGAGCCCAGGGCCAGAGTATTCCTCTGAAACCCAGTAATCCGTCTACCTTTTTGGTTTACACGGCCAAGCGTCGTTGGTTTTTCACACTGGTTCCAAACTAATAGCTTAGGGCTAACCGTGCGCCGCTACTTCAGCACTTGGTGCTCTCAGGCTTCTCGCTGTTCGTCGGTAAGAGTGGGGTGTGCTAGCAGTGACCTTACTCTTCGACGTCCGGGACGAGAATCATATATTTTACAATGTGTTTGCCTTTTTAAGTCTTTAACTGAAGAGGTTGAGGAGTGGGGAGCTGTTTGTCTCGAGTTGGTCATTCAGAATTATATCTGTATTTTTCAATTTATTACTTTCCATTGATTCTAAAAGTGATAGCTTAAGGCCTTTATTTTGAATATGTAGAATTTGAAACTCTTCATTGAAAGAATGATTATGATCTAGAAGGTGAAGTGCGTATGTAGAAGTGTCTGTTTTTCTATTGTTGAAAGCCCTTTTCTGTTCTGCTATCCGTTTGTCAAAAGTTCTGCCAGTTTGACCGATGTAAGTTTTCGGACAGTCACCACACGTTAGTTTGTACACACCACTCTGTAGTTGCTTTCTCTTTCGGCTTTTATTGTTTTTAATATGTTTGCTTAAGTTGTTGTTAGTTCTGAAAGCTGGTGGTATTCCTTTCTTTTTTATGTATCTGGCTATTTTTGTTGTTATTTTGCCAGTATATGTGAGAGAGCAGAAGCTACTGGGTTCTTTTTGTGGTGGTGGATACACTAATTTCAAGGCTTTCTTATGGAGTTTTTGGTTTAAAATGTTGTTAACTGTTTGTTCGTTATAGCCATTGTTTACTGCTATTTGTCTAATGATATTTAGTTCTGTCTCGAAGTTATTTTTTGTCATAGGAATTTCTGTCAGTCTATGTATCATGCTATGGTAGGCTGCTAACCACCACAGAAAGAACCCAGTACCTTCTGCTCTCTCACATATACTGGCAAAATAACAACAAAAATAGCCAGATACATAAAAAAGAAAGGAATAACACCAGCTTTCAGAACTAACAACAACTTAAGCAAACATATTAAAAACAATAAAAGCCGAAAGAGAAAGCAACTACAGAGTGGTGTGTACAAACTAACGTGTGGTGACTGTCCGAAAACTTACATCGGTCAAACTGGCAGAACTTTTGACAAACGGATAGCAGAACACAAAAGGGCTTTCAACAATAGAAAAACAGACACTTCTACATACGCACTTCACCCTCTAGATCATAATCATTCTTTCAATGAAGAGTTTCAAATTCTACATATTCAAAATAAAGGCCTTAAGCTATCACTTTTAGAATCAATGGAAATTAATAAATTGAAAAATACAGATATAATTCTGAATGACCAACTCGAGACAAACAGCTCCCCACTCCTCAACCTCTTCAGTTAAAGACTTAAAAAGGCAAACACATTGTAAAATATATCACTTGAGAAAGGCACTTTGCCGAAACAGCTATAGTAATAACATAGTTGTAATAAATTTTGTGGAAGTATAGAAAACAAACGTTTTTCAGTGTTTTATTGTGAGATAAAATGAACTTCCATCAAGTAACGGTCGAATCCATCAATTAATTAAACTAATTAGTGCCTAAAAATCAAAATAGAAAAAGTAAATTCATTAGTAAAATCATTACAGTACCATATAACTGATAATGTTAAAAGGAGAAATAATTCAAATCTCAGGTATTTATATTTTATTTACAATAAAAAGGAGTATAGACAGTTATATTTAATAAAAATACAGTGATGTATATCTTAGATTAATGTTTTCTAATTAATTGGAGTAAATACTGTTATTTTTAGTTTTGAACACATGTTTCGATAGGTTAGTAGATCTACTTGTTTTCACATATAAATATTTTTTTAATTCGTTTACGTAGCAATATAGATGAGCGAATGAAACAATAGGTTTCGCAGGTAAAGTATTCTCTTAAAAACGAACTATGGCTTTAAATGTTTCTTTAGCAATAAAAAAAATTATATAAACTTTTATATCTTCTACTTAACTTTAAATACAATTTATTGGAATAGTATTTCTAATGTTATCTTGTACCTAACTTACCTTGTCTTTCGAGTTTTTCTAAGGATATATTTTTTACTGACTGCCCCCATAAGGCCTATGTATTAAGAGTCCATATATGGTACATTTACTTTTTTTGATAATTTTGATTAGTATTTTGTTGAAATATCTCAATATATTGATATACAACATGATACAACTTAAATGTCTTTAATGTAAAAGATAACATAGTAGAAAATATACTCCCCTATTGTGTTACCTAGTGTTATCTCTCCCTATTAACTTATCTAATTTTAGCACTTAAAAGGGGCAAATGTTTCTAAGTAAGTACATTAATATATGTTTGTATGTGTGTGGGAAAGTTACACCGATCTGAATTTTTTTTTCTATATGTCAAGAGGGGGTCGGGACCGATTTAGAACCGATGTAGTTTTGTGACTTTTGACCACCCATAAACCAGCTGTAGGACTGAGTACGTACAACAGAGCATACTTTTTGGGTAAATGTTACCTATCATGGATTCAAAGAGAGATACGAAAACCGCAAATACATCATAGCCAAGCAAGTAATAGCAAAAACCGTAATACCGCAAGTATAGCCAAAAAACTAAAAAATTGAATTTTGAAAATTTTGATTTTTTGACAAAAACTCAAAATTTCCGCATACGAATTGCGTCAATAACTGAACGTTCATATCTGGGAATATTCGAATTTTTAAATTATAGGACTTATAAGTACATATGATCAAATCCATTTCATATGGGAAAACGGTTGTTCAAGCTCACTGAATTCTATAATACCTTCAGATATCATATTTGACGTTGGGGGCGTCATACACTACTTGTCAATACCTTTCAAACTCATCTTTAGTGATCAAAATCGGTTAAATCGTTTAGAAGTTATCGAGCTCCAAATGTATTTTAACCATTATTGCCGAAATGGTCTAGTGGTTCGACGCTAAATTTGATCGGGCAATCCGAGTTTATTTGACAGCTATACTAATCTATTTTCTTAATCTATTCCGAATAGCAAAAAAATAATGGGGTATGAACTCGGATTGTCCTATCACAAGTTTAGTGTCGTAACCATTAGACCAATTGGGCAATAATGCGACACACCGACAAATGTGACCATTTCTAACACTTAACGTGTAATAGAGAAACATTACATTACAGTTCATACATTTAATTTATAAAAAACGATTTAAAAATCCCTATTTAAGAATAAAAAACCGCTAAACGCGGTAAAAATGAGTGGCGCACACAATATTCTAGCTACAAAAGAGTTGATACGAATATTACGTGGCGCAAAAATGTATTTTCATTTTGATGGAAAATAAAATTGTTTAATTTTGAAAGAGTTTTCCGTAGTATTTGTTTGAAGCACATCAAAAAAGTTTGATGGGCTTCCCGACTGCATTCAAACTAAAAATCGGCCAACTATTGGCCGACTGTTTAATCAGTATTGTCTAACTACTAAGTGTGCACACACAACGATTGTTTTATCGGCCAATAGTTCAGTTTGGAGAATTCTAGAAACAATTTTCGGATTCGGTAATCCGAAATGTAAATGACGGTTTGAATTTTTGAATACAGTCATGTTTAAGACAATGAAGGAAGGTAGCCTTTTGTTATCCTTTCAGAGAAGGAGAGAACTACAGCAATGTAAACAAAAATGCAAATATCCTAATATCCATTCCATTGTTGAAAGTAACGTATGTTAACAATATAAATAGAAATAACTAAGAGAATAGCAGGCAATGGATAAGAGAATAGCCTTTCTTTAGAAAATGTATTAGCGTCTTTGGCTTTGACAATATAATTTGGTATTTCCACGATTCCAAGCCAAAATTCCCATTAAATTTTCGTAGAGAAAAGAATAGAAAGATGGTTTAGGGCAGTGTTGCCAGGGCTACTGAAATTTCGGTACGTCTACCGAAGTTGGCTACTTCATCTTCTTTAAGTGCCGTCTCCTAATCGGAGGTTGGATGGCACCATCACTATCTTTACTCTATGTACCGCTGCTCTAAGGAGTTCTAGAGAACTGCATTTAAACCAGTCCCTTAAATTCTTCAACCACGACACTCTCCTTCTTCCTACACTCCTTCATCCTCTTATCTTTCCCTGTATTATCAGTCTTAGCATTTCATATCGCTGTCCCCTCATTACTTGTCCCAGATATTGTAACTTTCTTATTTTTATTGTGTTTATTAATTCGCATTCTTTGGCCATTTCTCGCAATACTTCCGTGTTCCTTTTCTTCTGTATCCATGCTATTCTAAGCATCCTTCTGTAACACCACAAATAACTAGCTTATTTATGTGTTCTTGCTTCAATGTCCAGCATTCAAGTCCATATTTCAGTATCTAGAACACGTAGCATCTCAAAGCTCATCTTACTCTCAGTTCGAATCTAAGGTCTTTGTTGTAGAGAATTGTTTTCATTTTTACAAACGCATTTCTTGGTAATCCTATCCTGGTTCTTATTTCTGTCGTTTGGTCGTTTCTGTCGTTCAGGTTTCTAGGTATTTGTATTTGTTAACCCTTTCTATCGGCACATTTCCCAAATGTATGCTTGTTTGTATGTTTGTTTTATTCTTAGATATTATCATGTATTTGGTCTGTTTTATATTCATTTTTAGTCCATATTCTTCACAGAGACTGTTTGTTTTGTTTAGTAGTAATTGAAGTTGTTCACCAGAGCCTTCCATAATCACAATGTCATCTGCATATCTTATGTTGTTAATAGATCTTCAGTTAATTATTATTCCTTCACTTTGAGATAGTAATGCTTCTTCAAAAATGGCTTCACTATATAAAGAGTAGTGGAGACATAATACATCCCTGCCTAACTTCTCTCCTGATTTCAATTTCTGGACTGGGCTCGTTATCTATTACATTTTGTGCTCTTTGATTCCAGTTTGCGGGGCTCTTGTGTTTTTGTATTGTTGTTATTAATCTAAAAGGCAAGGGATCCATGTGTGGTGGTATAAGAGATCCAACTACAACATAAAAACTATGTACCTACAATTTAATTACATAAAACCACAAAAGCAGCAAAATAATTTTTAAATATGAATCATCACCAAGTTTTATGAGTTAATACAGTTATAAATACAGTTATAAATATCCATAAAAATATAAAACTAAAAATACAGCGCAACTAAAAACATGATCTCATCATAGTTTTCTAATTGTAACTACAACAACGGCGGATCCAGCAACCTTGCAAGGAGAGGGCAATGAAATAAAAATTTTCTCGTCACTCACGTACTCAGGATTCTTTTTCGGTATGGGCTGTTACTTTATTTTTCTTCATGTACCATGTCCTTTTAGAATGTTGGTTACTATCATAGCTATCTTAATTTTATTCACTGCCACCCTAAATCAACCAGCAAAGTGCTTTTTCGTCCTGGACTGCGTTTGCCTTCTATTTTCACTTGTATAATATTTTGTAGCAATCTATATTGGAAACTTCTCATTACATTCTACTGAGACGTTCTAGTATTGTGGAGTTTCGAATCTTCTTCACCCAAGATACTTTTAAAATTCTTTTATAGAACCATATTTCGAAAGCCTCAAGGCGATTTATCAAGTAGATCGATTTTATTCACAGTCCAAGACTCGACACCATACAGTAAGACCGAGAACACGTACGTTGGAGAAGGAATTCTGTTTTATGTTTCATCCCGTTATTCAGTTTGTCAACAGGACACAAAACTTACTATTTATTTTCAATCGTAATTATTATCTCTTTCTTAAAAAAAGGCGACACCAGGCGAAGTCTCAAGGAGGGGGCAATTGACTAAATTGACCCCCCTTGGATCCGCGCCTGAACTACAATATTATCTCTACAACTTGTTTTTGCACTTTGATCCCTTAGTTTCTGGGAGCACCATTTTTTTTACAGTTGATTTTCGCTTCTATTACTACGTAAACGACTAAAAAATATACATTATTCTTTATCATTTGGTTAAATCATTTTGTATATAAACAAAATTTAAAAACATTCACAGTTCTTTAAACCTATGCATTAGATCAGGGCATTTAGCACTAAAAAAACCGGAATAAATCGATTTTTAAATAATAACTAGCTAACTACTACTTGCCACTACTAGAGACTTGGAACTTTTTGCATTGTCTTCAACAGAACGTCAGGAAAAATGTCTATAATAGAAACATGGGTGGAAATGCATAATTGAATTTTAAAGTGCATAACATGCATCCAAAAGTGCATAAGCATGTCAAAATCAATATGTTAAGGGTCAGAATTTGTTATTCGGGTTTTTTTTGGGTCACTGAATACAAATACGCATTCAGAACCGATCAGAACCGACCCACGGAGCACTTAGTGCCCAGGGTGACTGATATACACGTCATCTTCTGGAATGTTAAGGATTTTTGGATTTCGGAGGTCGGTTTTGATGGCGCATTCATGTTCAGCACCCCAAAAACCCTCTGGGTAATATACTTGCATCAATTTCATTTCGAAAAGCCTCAAAATTTTAGATTACGTGGATAACAGTCGCCCTGCGGGCACTAGGTGCTTCGAGGGCCGATTCTGATGTTATATTCTTGTTCAGCAACCTAAAAAACCTGTAAGTAATCAGTAATCTGTTTGCATCAATTTAGTGCCGAAATGCCTCGAAACTTCAGAAGCTGACGTGCCTCAGTAGTATCCCTGGGCACAGGGCACCAGTACTCCCGGTGTCGGTTCTCAGATTGTGTTCGGTGATCCCAAAAATCTCCGCGTAATCTGTTTGCATCAATCGAGTGCCGAAAACCCTCGAAACTCCAGATGACGTGCCTTAACAATAATCCTGGGCACTAGGTGCTTCGGGGGTCGGTTCTGATTGCGTATTCGTGTTCAGTAACCCCAAAAACCCACTGAACAACAAAATCTGGTCCTTAAAATACTGATTTTTATGTATTTATGCACTTTTGGATGCATGTTAGGCACTTAGAAATGCAATTATGCATTTACACCCATTTTTCTATTCTAGACTTTTTTGTTTGACGTCATTATTATACTCTAGGTGCTGTATTTAAAAATCGATTTATTTTTTCCTAAATGTCCTGGTTTACATATTCCATGACATTCGTACAATACAAAATTATGTGTGTTTTCAGTAGTTTAAATCTAATCAAACGTCTAGATCTAGTTAGGTCAAAAATCTTTTAGTTTAAGTACGAAAACTGCATCATCCAACCAGTAGTAGGATTGCTGTAGATCTCCTTCACATAAATAAGGAACTCTGCTCCATGAAACGACTTCAAAATTGGCCGGAGTGAAGACATTGTCTATTACACTCTTAACTTGATCTTCAAAATTAGGTCCGCTTATGGGTAATAGTTCTCGGGGTTTATGATTTGTTCCTAAAACATAAATTATTAATTAACTGTGATTTATAAATCTAACTTTTATGGATATTAATATGTAATATGCTTTTTTTTTACGACCGTTTTAACATGTTAATATTATACACTATGTTTGAATAGATAATAACACTCATTAGGTATTTTACCCGTGCGTAATAGTTCATTACTCACGGGTCATTAATCCATAGACATATTAAGGATAGACAAGGCATACTGAGCAAAAAAGCGTAACGCACGGGCAGTCGATCGGTGGTTTATCTATCTCTTTTAACCAAGCGATCCCGCGCATGTGACAGACAAAGATGGCTAGACCACTCAAAGTGAATATTGACCAATGACGTCTTTGATATTCACGTTAAACCTCGATGCACAGAGCGGCCCATGCTAATCTATTTAGTATTATATCTATGCATTACTCACGGGTTTATTAAACAAGTGATGCATGCGTAGTGAGATAGTTGACAGATATTAACGTCGAAACAGACTGTCATTACATCATCATTCTCTTTGCCTTATCCCTATGCGGGGTCGGCTTCCCTAATTGCATTTCTCCACACAATTCTATCTTGGGTCATATCAATGTTAATCCCCTTTACCAACAGGTCCTGCCTTATCGTCTCCCCCCAGGTCTTCTTTGGTCTTCCTCTCCTACTCCTTCCAGGAATCTGCACTTCAGCTATTCTTCATATTGGGTGATTAATCCTAATTCTACTGCACGCATCTCCATCTATTTCTCCATTACTCTTTAATACCGATCCTAGGTACTTAAAACTACTGCTTTTCACAACCATTTCACCATCCAAAGATACCATTTTATTTGTAGTAACTCCATCTTTAAACGAACATTCCAAATACTCTGTTTTTTTCCTACTAAGTTTTAAACCTTTTTCCTCCAGAGCTTGTCTCCACTGTTCCAGTTTTTGTTCTAAATCTCTTTTACTATTTTCTATTAACAGTACATCATCAGCATACATTAGGCACCATGGAATGCTACCCTGTAGTTTCGCTGTTATCTGGTCCAAAACTAATGAGAACAAATAAGGACTAAGCACCGAGAATTGGTGCAATCCTACTTTCATCTGAAATTTCTCAGTCTCTTCCACACCTGTCCTAACACTAGTCGTTATTCCCTCATACATATCTCTCACAATCTTTACATATGCGCCAGGGACTCCTTTCTTATTGAGTGCCCACCACAGAATCTCCCGAGGAACTCTATCATATGCTTTCTCAAGACCAATGAATACCATATGAGCGTTGGTCTGTCGAAACAGACTGTCATTACGTTACAGCAGTAAAACCAATTTGTCTGCAAGATTGTCTGCAACCGTGAGGAGAAGAGATGACAGACGTTCGTTTATGCGGTGAAAGTGACCTTAAGGGTTTTTGTTAATTCTGTTTACCTGTACATGAGCCTGCGTGCTATTACGTTGCAATCTATAAAGATTCATTAACAGAAATACCTACACCAAAATAGTGTTAATCTTCACGGTCGAGACACTCATTTGTAACAATATTATAAGTCTCCTAACAGGCAACCAATTATTCAGCCGCGTACTATTGGCGAACTACATTTGTTTTTGTAAATTTTAATAATTTTATTCGACAGTAGTTGATAATTATTGTTCATTTTTTATAACATTAATAATAAATATTGATTATTTCATTCATAGGAGACTCTGACCAATAGAAAGCTACATAAATCTAAATTTAATTGATAATTTTTGATAATTGCCCGCCGTCAAGTATATTAAGTCAAATGCCCTTTGTTGATATGAAAAAATACATTCAGTGACATTAATGACAATTAATGTTTTAAAAATTATAAAAGTGATGACTTTTAAGCGTCAAACATTTATAACAACTGTGCGTTTAATTGTACTAATTTGTACTTACATTAATAAATTACAATAACATTTTGGTTTTGAACAGTTTTATTCATGAAATAATCGCAACAAATTGCACTCGATCTCTAAAATTAATTTAAAATTTTTGCCCTCGTGACACTTTGACATAATTTCACTCGCCTTCGGCTCGTGAAATTTAAACTGTCAAAGTGTCACTCGGGAAAAATTCAATAATTTTAGAGCTCTTGTGCAATTACTACTGATAATTATTTATTTAATTAATTATACACTTAAGTGCACAGAAATCGGCTCACTTAAAAATTTAGTCATTTTTGATGTCTCGTATTTCCTAAACCTGTTGGCCGATTTAACTTTTTTTTTAATATGTTATAGCCTGATTCTTTAACAATATCGATGTAATAATATTGTTGCTAAACAGGTAAATTTTTTTTGTATACCGGGTGTACGAATTAAATTGTGTTTTTTTTCTCAAAGTTCGCATCACATTCTAGGATTTATAAAATACTGAAATTAAAACCCAACTATAGCCTCAGGTTTTCTTAACATTCTGTTTTTTGATTCATTCGTTTATGTTGGATAATAAAAAAGTTAGTACTTTAACAACTAGACATGTTCTTCATCAATACACGGTGTTTCTAAATAAGTGGGACAAATTTTAATAGGTAATTCTGCATGAAAAAATGTTTGCTTTATAAACGCATGTTTGCCAATGTTTCATTTCCGAGATACGGGATGTTGAATTTTTCTTACAAACTGCCGATTTATTTATTGCTATAAAACCTGTTGAGATATGCAAATGAAATTTGGTGGGTTTTAAGACGTAGTTATAACACATTTTTTGACATACCAGTAAGAATTTTATATTCATCATTGATGGGTAATATGATCGGTCATATTAACCGTATGCGCGCCAATGGTGAATATACAATTTTTAATTGCTTGTCAAAAAATGCGCAATAACTATCTCTTAAAACATACCAAATTTCATTACCCGAATATGGCCGATCATTACCCCTATGCATGCTAATGGTGAATATAAAATTCTTAATTTTATGTCAAAATATCGGCAATAACTATTTTTTAAAATCTACCAAATTTCATTTGCATATCTCAACTGGTTTTAGAGCAATAAATAAATCGTCAGTTTGTAAGAAAAAATTCAACATCCCGTATCTCGGAAACGAAACATTTGCAAACATATGTTTATAAAGCAAACTGTCATTATTTTTTCTTGCAGAATTACCCCTTAAAGTGTGTGCCACTTATTTAGAAACACCGTGTATTGATGAAGAACATGTCTAGTTGTTAAAGTACCTAACTTTTTTATTATCCAACATAAACGATTAAATAAAAAAACATAATGTTAAGAAAACCTAAGGCTATAGTTGGGTTTTAATTTCAGTATTTTATAAATCTTAGAATATTCCTCAGTGTGATGCGAACTTTGAGAAAAAAACACAGTTTGATTCGTACACCCGGTATACAATAAAAATTTACCTGTTTAGCAACAACATTACTACAGCGATATTGTTAAAAAATGAGGCTAGAGCATATTAAAAAAATCACTTAAATCAGCCAACAGATTTAGAAAATACGAGACATCAAAAATGATCAAGTGGGCCGATTTCTATGCACGTAAGTTTAGTTCATTTCATAAATTGTGCAAATATAAAAATAAATATTTAAAAACAAAATGCTAAAAATGTACTTAGTAATAAAACTTTTATTTAACTTAAAAAATGTATGGTGTAACTTACGTCACTTAGAATATGTAATAAGCAAAATTAAGCAGCGGCGAGTAAAGTACTTTTTTCTTTAATAGGTCAGCTAGTAAATAAAAAAGCAATAAAAAATTATCATTTGAATTTAGTTTGGTTATATTTTACCAACGAACGACAATTTTTCTACTAATAAAAATAAAGGTCGTAGAAAAAGTATAGTATTCAACTCGCATGTAATGACTATTACTCAATCTTGTGAATTACTTCACAAGAGACTTCATAGTGAAACTTCATAATCGTGAGTAATAGCTATTTGAGTAATATTACATGCTCGTTGAATAATAACACAGGTCAACAAAAGAAAAATTTTTGTTGAGACTTATTTAGTAAATATTTTATGTTTGTATATATCGTAAATTAAACAAAAACTCCATAAATATTAAACAAAATTTGCTTATACATAACGGACTAGCAGAGAGAGCAGTGGAAATTTGTATAAAAACATGCTTAGAAAATGTGGATATACACAATGCATTAATGGAATACAGAACCACTCCTTTAACAGGAATTAATTTATCCTCGTCTGAACTTTATAACATTGTAACGCGCTCTTGTAGAACTGTAAAAATAACTGCTAGGTTTAGTGATTATATTTGTTAAAAGCGGTAAAGGGGAGATGTCACAAGTAAGCATGTGAAGTGGCCATTAATAAGAAGGTTGGCAGCAGTGTGCCTGTCAGTGTCAACACATACATCCGCCGACTTATGGAACGTCACTTGACTTGCGACGAACAAGATGTAACGTATCGTCAAAGTTGTTTGTATTTTATTTGTACGATGCTTTACTAAAGTTAGTAAAGCTATCCATACTTATTTATAACAATTCCTACAGGTACCTCTTTTGAGTATAACAAATGGATAACGTGTTTTAATGACCCTGTCAAATGCTTTCTTAAGGTCCACGAAACATAAATATGCCGGGGTGTTGTATTCTAACGATTTCTCTTGAACTTTCCTCATTAATACATAAATATAGCGTCGGTGAATGATCTTCCCGACCTAAAACCTTGTTGTTCTTCTGCTAATGTTATAATTTCATTCAGTTTGTTTGTTAATTTTAACTTTGGTTGTTAATTTTAATGGTGTGTTTAATAAGTTAATTCCTCTGTAATTCTCCAGGTTCGATTTGTCTCCTTTTTTGAAGAGAGGTATTAGGATGCTTTATCTCCGTTCTTGTGGTATTCTGTTTTGTTCTGTTTTTTTCATTATCTTTTGTATTAGTTTTAATAGTTGTTTAGTCAGATCTTGTCCGCCATACTTTAGGAGTTCGTTCCATATTCTGTCCTCTCCTGGAGATTTTCTATTTTTTTAAATTTTCTTAATGCTTCCTTTACCTCTTCCTGCTCGATGTTTATTTCTTCGTTTGTCGTAACTTCAGGTGTTGGTGTTTCATTATCGTTGCCTTGGGCAAATATAATTTGGAAGTAGTCTGCCCAAAAATTATGTGAAGTCATGAAAAATCTGAAAAAAATTATGTGAAGTCATATATACAGAGGTAATCAATTCAATTAGAAAGACAGAGTCCTCTGGATCATATATTACTCATGTGATTATTGGTGTTTTGCACGAGGACATAAAATGTAACTTATTTCTGATCGCTTCTAAGTAGTTGCAAAAGACCAACAGCGACCATGTTACAAGAGGAATGCAAGTACGTAATTTCTTTCTGTCTCAATTTGTTCCTGGACAAAAATGTATTCTTTTTGTAACGCACGCTGCGCCTTAGACGATCATCCTTAGCCGTTTTGAGTCCACTGCCAAACATAGCCCTCCCCTAAAAAATTACATTGCATCCTATCTTGAGCACCCTTAATTCAGTTGTGCTTGATGTCGCCTGACCACCTTGTTAGATGACGTCCCCGATTACGATAAGCATCGTGTCTAGGTCTCCATTTTCAAATTTATTTGGTCCATCTTCCATCTTTGAATGTGGAAACTTATCACGCCCAGTTTTATTTTAACGTTGTAATTCTTTTAATATCTTATTATAGTCGGTTCGCTAAACTCAGACACAACTGGCTAGTGATTTTAGTAAGTAATTTAGCCAATTTGGTAAAATTGGAAAAAAAAATTACTAAATAGTTAATAATTACTAAATAGTTAGTAATTTTGTCAAAATTGGCCAAAAGCAAAAAAATTACCTACTAAAATCACCAGCCAGTCAGGGCCGTAACTACGATGTTGGGGGCCCCAAAGCAAACGTGGTCTGGGGGCTCCTACTGTGGGGTCTGGGGTTTATCCCCCAGCGGAATGGGGAGGTGGTCCGGAAAAATGCTTGATATTTAACCCCTTGAAAACTTATTTTAATGCATTTCATGACTGAAGTTTCTTGTACCTATCTGTTTTTTTTTTTGTGAGGTGGGAATCTTCTTAAGACCGTCTGGGAAGGTGTCCCAGGTGTGCCGGATTCAGTCCGTCCTATCTCTATCTTGCCGGGCCGCCTACCGACTAAACCCACCTCCTCTTTCTCCAGCCGACGGGTCCGGAACCGCTCTTAGCGAGCATATCTGACCCGTCGACCTTACTCATAGCTCCCATTGTACCTATCTACATATTGCTATTTTAGTTGACCAACACAAAAAATTTTGAAATCACCTTATTTTAAGTTAAATAATTTTGCAAGTACCATTTTATCTGTTTTATGCAAGTACATTGCTCGGCTACAATGTGGTTCCTTTCACGTACCAATATGCGGTCTGGGGTAAATTGGTTAAGACAATATAGCTGGGACGGGCCCATATTCCGGTTGCATTTTAGTTTTTATTTCGCGAAAATGACTAATTTTCTCAGTAACAATTTATATCTTTACGAAAGGTCTCGGGGGCCCCAGATTAGCCCGGGCCTCCTCTTCCAATGGCATTTTAGGTTTTATTACGCCAAAATAACTAATGTCCTAGGTAATAATTTAAATTTTTATGCTATGGTCTTTGGGGCCCCAGCTTAGCCCCCTCAACTGAATGTTGAGGTCTAGGGTGCATCTGTAAGGTCTTTTTAAAATTGTGTCACTTCAAACTATTTCGTTGGGATCGGCTTTTAAAATACATATTTTTATTTTCCTCGTTAAAATCTATGCACGGCCAACCAAACGAGGGCCCCTGCGGGTCCCCTCTTGGCCGAGGGCCCCGGAGCACTGCCCCGGTTGCCCCAATGGTAGTTACGGCCCTGCAGCCAGTTATAACTATTTTATATGACTATTTTATTAAACTATTTTATTTGAAAATTTGTCTCTGAGGGATATATACAACATTGACCTTTCTTTTGCTCCTTATTCCACTTTTGTTTTATTGATTACTTTTCTGGTGAGGGTCAATGATTCTGCTCCATACGTTAGAACTGGGAGTACACAGTGATCAAAGACCTTCTTTTTCAAGCACATGGGAATATCTGATCTAAATACTTCCCTGAGTTTTCTGTAAGCTGTCATGTTAGATGTTAGTCTTATTCTCCTGTGTAACTCTGTTGTTTGAGTATCTCTTCTTAATTTAATCTCGTGGACCAGTTTTATATGTATACACTTGTTCAATTTGCGTGCCATTAGTTCAGATGTTTTTGGTCAGCACAAGGTTGGTCATCTATTGTGTTTTGAAAAAGTTTTAAAGCCAACTCGTATACCCAACTAAATGCTAACAGTAGTGAAAACGTTAATAAAAACCCGCAAGGAAAAAGTTTTCCTGCAGTTGGCTGTATACCATATATAATACAAAAAACAATAAAATCCTTTATAAAAGCTATATATTTAAAATCCCTAAAAAGGGATAGATCACAGAACTAGTTATCGATTGGTTGACCAATCATCATCAGTGCTCACCTAAAATGAATATAACCTAAAAAATTGAAGAAAAAAATCTTCTGTGTAAAAGGTATATTTATTTTAAAACCCCAATAAAGGGCTACATTAAAAACAGGACGTTTTCGCTCTAAAGAGAGCATCGTCAGTGTGCTTTGCAAGCTCTACATGCTAAGCCACTAAAAATATATGGGTTAAAACCCTTAAAATGTCGACTAAAAGTCTTACATTGACATGTTGTATACTAAATCCTGGCGATGGATGAAATTTAGAGAGAGACCTCAAAGCATTATATGACTATTCCACGAAGCATGTGGGTGGTTGGGTCGATTTCTCTGTCTTCACAAAGAGAAAGGTGAAAGCCAACTCAATCGACTTTCTCTTTGTGAAGACAGAGAAATCGACTCAACCACCTACATGCTTCGTGGAATAGTCATATAATGCTTTGAGGTATGTCTCTAAATTTCATCCATCGCCAGGATTTAATGTACAACATGTCAATGTAAGACTTTTAGGCGACATTTTAAGGGTTTTAACACATGTATTTTTGGTGGCTTAGCATGTAGAGCTTGCAAAGAACACTGATGATGCTCTCTTTAGAGCGAAAACGTTCTGTTTTTTAATGTAGCCCTTTATTGGGGTTTTCAAATAAATATACCTTTTACACAGAAGACTGTTTTCTTCAATCTTTGTAATTAATGGTATACAGCCAGCTACAGGAAATTTTTTTCTTATGGATTTGAATATAACCTGATAAAATAATGCAAAGGCTTTAAAATTTTGACTAATGTTTAGAAAAGTTGTAGGTTATACTCACGTGATCTAACATGCTAACCATCAAGATATAATATTACAAAAATATGTGGGTACAACCCTTTAAAAGTAATCTGTCAAGGAAACATCGGTTAAAAATGCGATCTTAAGCATGGATGTTTAAAATATTCCATTTAATACGTCCTCGGTAACATCTGAGCTATGATTTGACTTGTTCACATGATGACAGTATGGCAACAAGTGACGTGGCAAGTGACAATGAAATGGATGGGGACTCCTGAACGATGACATGACAGAGGTGACAGTTTCACAGGAAGTTGAAAAATTACCCTGTCATATTTAAAGACTATGGTGTACAGCTTGTTAAAATAAGAAATGTAACTACACTCACTCCACTGTGAAAAATAATCAATTAAAATAAAATAAACTAGATGTTGTAGTTATAAAAATGTATTCACGTATATTGTCAATGGAGGTGGTTAGGCAAACCACATTACACACATTTTTATTCGAAAACTAAAATCTTATTGTCAATAGACCCAAGATTTAGAACAGCAATTTTGTGTTGATTTAAAGTTATCGAATTTATTTAACTTATTGGTAGCTGTTGGAATTTGTGTAAGTTTAAAAAAGAGGTCACAGTACGGGTGACTGAGGTGTAAAAATGTCTTAAATAATCTAGGGGGATGTATCATTAAGAAAACACAAGCTCAGACTTAGGCGACTAATTCCTAAAGACCCCGCAGGCTGCCCGGATCCCTGAGGATTTAAAACCAAACCGTCATAAGATGAAGTTGACAGTAGTGGGAGGAGGGGATGGGTATGAGATGTCTATGAGGAAATTAATGAGAATGGTACATGAACGGGACCCAGAAAGAACGTAAAACTTTTTGATTTGGTTTTAATATAGATGAGTGTTACATGTTGGTAATGACAGATTGAATAGATAGGGTGAGAATAGTCATATGTAGAATTATGGTGGTGGGTTGTATATAGATGAAAATTTATGTAATGTGGATATGTGTGGACGATGAGATCACTAATTTATATGTCTGTTATGGATAGATGAAAATTATTTGATGGGTGAAGATGAATAGAAGATTATTGTGGATTGTACCAAATCAATCATAAGTGTGAATGTGAACATGTGAACGAAGCAGTAAAAGGGGGTGGAAAGTAATATTGTAAATGTGTTAAGAAAACAGTTGTCCATGGAATGGTTTGGAAGTCCCGATTGAACAAAACATGGCGGTTGACACAGTTCGGACTTTTTTTGTTTTTCTTTGATTATTTCTAGGTCCTCGTACAAGTCCAATTTTAAGAAGTATTTCTGAGGGATGTTGTGAAGTAGAGAGACATCATCTGGGATATTCAAAGTATGATTTTTATGTTTAAGATGTTGAGAAAAGGTAGAGGTGTTCTCTCTCTTTTGGTGTGTTCAAGAAAGTGAGAAGCAAATGATCTACAAGTTCTTCATGTGTAAGTAGCATCACAGTCAGAACATTGTAGTCTATAAACACCACTACGATTCATGTAGTTAATCTACATGAATTGTAGATCTGGAGAATACGTGCAATGGAAGAAAATTAAATTTAGCTTTAATTCGCTTAAAATAATGAAGAATATCAGATGATTACATATAAGTTTGGTTGGGTGTATATATAAGAAACAACGAAAAAATTCTTATATCTTTCGCTGTAGGGTGAAAAATGTCTTAGTCTTACCTGCTTCTACATATGCGGAAAATGGTAGTACAACAGCTAATAGTAGTGTTCCGTTTGGGGTTAATGCATCTCTCATTTGATGTAATAATTTTAGGGGAGTATCACAGCGATCGATCACATTGAGACATGATATAAAATCAAATTTTTTGTCCACAAACCAGTCATTAATTTCCAGTAGTCTAAAAAGAAAAAAAATATTACAAATTAATATATAGGCTGAAAAATTACTTTTTAACATAGTTTTATTCAAAATTTCATTACAGGCTATCAGCATAATTTTCTTTATAGGGACGCCAAAAAACAAAAACTTCGTTAGGTATTCAATACTTCTAGATATCTTTCTCTTATTTATCTATTTTCTCTACTTCTTCATCCTTGTATTCCGCTCTCATCCATTTTTTGTATACGATTACCATTTTATTTGATTTATGTGTTTTCAATAATCTAGTCTCTAATGGTTCCACCTATGTACAGCTGGTTCCAAAAAAAAACTGATACGACTCTTAAAGCGTATTTTGTAGAAATTTGAGCAGTGTACTATCTTCTTCTTCTTCTTTTTGTTTTTGGTCTCGCTGCAAGGCAATTACCAGCACGATTTATAGGCGATCTTGATGTACTCTGGCTCTAAGCCATATCAAAATCGCTGACTATGTTCTTGTAAAAAGCTTTTGATGAGGTGTGATATAATGAATATGAGTTTAATCACCAGTAGTCTAAAAAGAAAAAAAATATTACAAATTAATATACAGGCTGAAAAATTACTTTTTAACATAGTTTTATTCAAAATTTCATTACAGGCTATCAGCATAATTTTCTTTATAGGGACGCCAAAAAACAAAAACTTCGTTAGGTATTCAATACTTCTAGATATCTTTCTCTTATTTATCTATTTTCTCTACTTCTTCATCCTTGTATTCCGCTCTCATCCATTTTTTGTATACGATTACCATTTTATTTGATTTATGTGTTTTCAATAATCTAGTCTCTAATGGTTCCACCTATGTACAGCTGGTTCCAAAAAAAACTGATACGACTCTTAAAGCGTATTTTGTAGAAATTTGAGCAGTGTACTATCTTCTTCTTCTTCTTTTTGTTTTTGGTCTCGCTGCAAGGCAATTACCAGCACGATTTATAGGCGATCTTGATGTACTCTGGCTCTAAGCCATATCAAAATCGCTGACTATGTTCTTGTAAAAAGCTTTTGATGAGGTGTGATATAATGAATATGAGTTTAATTATATTTAATTTATTATATTTTGAAGAATAAATACTTATTATTTACATACTGTCACTGTCACTGCCAAATCTTAAAATTTGTCAGATAACTTCAACCTCAAAAAATGGCTGTTTGTTTGTTTATTTTATTATTTGTCTGTCATAATAAATATAATATGGGTTGAAAACGTCACAGTTGACAGTTTTTAATTTTTGCTAAAAAAACCTCATCAAACCTAATTTAGTGTGAAAACAGTTGTTAATTCTTGTTAATTTTTTATTTATCGTTGATAAGAAGTCGAGGTCCGCTGGGATGAACAGCCTCGGCTTCTTTTCGCAGTGAATATCTGTTGTGAATTTTGTTGTGTTTGACATTTGATTTTTTGGAAGAAAACTTAAAATAGACAAATCTGTGATTATCGTTAGAGGTGAACGGACGACTCATCCAAAGGGTAAGGGCCAAAACTATCTATATTTCCCTGTTAATTTCTAATTTGCATCGACTGGCATAGATTTTAAATTCGTCAATCTGCCGCATAAGATGGAGGAAGAAGTTCCTCCCGATCCTCCTCCACCACCTGACCCTCCTAATAAAATCAACCAACATGAATGTCAATCTCAACCTCCAATTATTCAGAAAAGTCTTAAAGGAAAAAAACAAATACTATTTTCGGAGACCGACATAGGTCCTTATGAAGTATTTGTCCAGGGTCAGGATAAAAATATTGGAGATTACCACGTGTTAAGTATAGCTAAATCTATTTCTGTTTTAAAAATTAAAGACATCACGAAAATCAGTAGAAAAGGTAAAAACAGGATAGGGGTATTATTTGCCACTAGAAAAGCAGCCAACGATTTCGTTGTGAGGAAAGATTGGGAAGCCCTAGGGTATGACGTGTTCATTCCATTTCATCAGATTTCTTGTAGGGGTATAGTAAGGGGAGTTAATAAAAGATTCACAGAGGAAGAAATAAAGGAGGCATCAGAAACCAACTTGGCTTTATGTAAGATATTAAGTGTAAAGCGAATGAACCGGAGAGTACAAGTGGATTCAAAGGTTGAATTTGTCTCCACGGGAACTATTAGCATAACTTTTTCAGGAAAAACTATTCCTAAAGAAATTTCCATATATCAACTACCAATGAGGGTCACACCATTCATCAGCCCTGTTCTTCAATGTGGAAATTGCTTACTTTATGGCCATTCTACGAACCAATGTAGAGGAAAAAAGAAATGTGCTAGATGCGGAACTTCTCATGAGGATTCTTCATCTAATACGTGTACAAAATATTGCATTTTCTGCAAATCTTCTGACCATGAATCAAATAGTCGTAATTGTAGAGAGAGAGTCAGACAAAAAGATATTAAGGATCTAATGTCCTTTTCTAATCTATCTTTCTATGAGGCAAGTCAGCAGGTTCCTAGGATACATAATATTTCATCTTTAAACATAAACGATTTCCCCCCCTTACATAGCGATCAGAATAATTCTAATGGCATCTTACCACAGGAGAGGAGGTCTGCAGCCTCAGCTCAATATTCAAAACCTTTTAGTCAAGTCACTCAATCTCCACCAAAAAGAAGAAGACCTTCAATACAAGAAAATACAGGTTATGATAAAATCTCCCACCAAAGACTACTTATTAATCCATCAGGTAGAAGAATAAATGAGCCTTCGACTTCAAAATTCAATCCTGCTCACTCTGATTCTCAAATCACTAACTCACAATCTTTATCCCAACTTCATTTGGATTTCAATCAGGCCATGTCTATGCTGAACCAATCTCACAGGGAGCTCGTCATGACCTTCATTGGGGACTTAATAAACTCAAAATCATACTCCATTCCTTACAATATGGCAGATCTAAAGACTAGCATAAACAAAAGTGTATCACCTTTCAATACAAATGTAAACCAGGGTCGGAGGGGAATAGAGGATCTCGAGCCTGAGGATTCGAGATCTTTTGACTCCTTGGTCTAGCAAACATACTCTTTATAATGAATCCTAACACTCCGATAACTATTATTCAGTGGAATATACGTTCGTATAACACTAATTCTGACAATCTAAAAATCCTTATAAAAAACCTTAACCCAGATATAATCCTTATTAGCGAATCTTGGCTCTCAAACCAACATGTTATAAGATGTAGAGGGTATCAAATAATCAGAAAAGATCGAGAGGATGGCTATGGCGGATTAATTACTCTTATCAAAAATAATATTGATTATAGGGAAATTCAAATTGCCAATCCAGGCTTCAATCATGATGTCCAATTCCAACTCACATTTCTCCCTAACTTTAATTTGAATATTCTTAATATATACTGTCCACAAGACAACTCTATCTCCAAATCCAACTGGTTTTCCCTTGTTAAATTACTTAATAAGCCATTTTTAATCATGGGTGATCTAAATTGTAATCATAAGGCATGGGGTAGTTCTAGAGACAGTCACAATGGTAGGATTATTTTTGATTCTTTGGAGGAACTTGAGCTAGTATTTCTCAATGATGGGTCCCCAACTAGACTGGTGGCCCCAGGAGGCAGTAAGTCGGTAGTAGATCTAACAATGGCATCAGTCGATGTGGCAGCCAGTGTGGGCAAGTGGTCCACTATTTCAGATACTGGAACTAGTGACCACTTCCCCATAATATGTCAGATAGGTGTATGTCCTCAATCTCCCCCGCATTCATGTAAAAGAAGAAATCTAAAGAAAGCTGATTGGTCTACTTATCATAACAATTTAAACAGCATTTTCTTAGCTTCTCCCAGGGAAGATTACGAATTTTTTACTAACTCCATATCATCGGTAGCTGATGAAACAATACCTTGGCTTCACCCTCCTAATAATTCCAAATACCACATTCCATGGTGGGATGACTCATGTGCTGAAGTCGTCTCTGCGAGAGTGTCTGCCTTAAAAAAATTTAAAAATATCCCCTCAATGGAAAACTATATCGAGGCTAAAAAGAATATAGCCAAATCAAGAAAATTCCTAAAATCAAAACGTAAAAATAGTTTCAGACTATTTTGCAGTAAATTAAATAGAAACACTCCTCTAAAAGTTGTGTGGGAGAAAATTAATAAGGTATCGGCTTCGAAACCTTCAATATATACACAATTGCCCTCTACTCCTATATCCCACGAAATTTTATGTTGCTTAACCTCCCTTTCCGCTGTCAATAAAGTATTGGTTAGATCTCCTCAAGCCCTAGAACCGCCATTTGCTCTCGACGAGTATCAGAACTCCCTCTCAATTAAATCTGACTCGGCTCCTGGTTTGGATCAGATTTCCTACTCAATGTTAAAAAATCTTCCCGTTGTTGGATCTTTGTTATTAATTCAACTTTTCAATGAAAGTCTTAGAACGGGTATAGTTCCTGTTCAGTGGAAACAATCAGTAATTTTACCTATAATCAAAAAAGATAAAGATTGTAATAATCCGTTAAACTTTAGACCAATAGCTCTTTCTTCATGTGTAGGCAAAATGCTCGAAACTCTTATAAAGAATAGAATAGAGTGGATTGTGGAACATAATAAGATTTTTAATCCACTACAACTAGGATTTAGAAGGGGTAGAGGTTGTACGGAATGCCTTACATACCTCACCTCAACAATTCAAATAGGCTTCGCTCAAAATCAATACACTGTTGGCATATTTCTAGATATCTCTTCTGCTTATGATAATGTCAATATATCACTCTTGTATTCCAAATTATTAAAGTATAACATTCCAACCCAACTGGCTAATTTGATTTTCTGCCTTCTAAATGATAGAGAGCTATTTGTCAAAGACAAACTGGGACAAACCCATGGCCCAAGAAAATCAAGTCTGGGACTACCCCAAGGTTCCCCATTAAGCCCTATCCTCTTCAACCTATATTGTCTTTCCCTGTATGATTTAATCCCCTCTTCATGCAAACTAATTCAGTATGCAGACGATTTGGTTCTTCTGATTAGAGGGAGTGATATTAATGAATTGGTAATTAATGTAAATAAATTATTGATTCAGATGGAATCATGGTTGCTAGACCACAATTTAAATCTGTCTAAGAACAAATCTTCTGCAATATTATTTACAAAAGGAAACACGAAAATCCCTACCCCCAACGTGATATTTTGTAACCAGAATATTGGTTGGGTGGATTCAGTCAAATACCTGGGGGTAAATATTCAAAAAAACTTAAAGTGGAATTCATATGTAAACTCAATAGAACTAAAAGTAAATCGTGGCCTGAATGTGATGAGAGCTCTTTGTGGGACTTATTGGGGAAGTGATCCAAAAACCTTACAAATTGTACACAATGGTCTGATTCAGAGCCATCTGGACTTTGGCTGCCAGGTAATTTTCGATTGTCCAACTTCCTTAATTAAAAGATTGGAGAAACTAAAATACAAAAGTATCCGAATTATAATTGGATGCATGAAATCTACCCCAATTCATGCTCTCTTAAGTGAAAGTGGTCAGATCTCGCTTAAATCTAGATGGGAATGGCTTAGCTCTAAATTTATATTAAAAAATTTAATGTTAATTGGCAACCCAATTATTTCCGCTCTCGACCTGTTAGACTTGGCAATTCAAAGGAACCAAAATCATTGGAAAAACAGAAGTATTCCATTTCTAGTGCTTTTAAAAAACAAATTTAAAAGTACTTATCCCAACTTATATTTAAGTGACTTATACCCATGCCATAACTTTGAACTAGACCATCAATTATCAACAATTCCAATCATAAATATCCAATCTAATCGTTCAGATCAACTTGCCTCAGTTCAACTCCAAAAAATAATTCTAAATAAACCTAGTCACACCAAATTCTTCACGGACGGCTCGGTTGATGATGAAGGATCAGCAGGCTTTGGTGTCTTTAGCCGAGAGATCAACTATTCTTATACCAGTAAACTACCTAAGTATACCCAAATATGTACGGCTGAGATTGTCGCAATTAATCATGCCCTCCAAATTATTTTAAAAAATGGGATTAAACAAGCAATCATCTGCTCGGACTCTAAAAGTGCCTTACAGAAAATAGGCAGATCAACCTATTCTATGGAAACAGAACATTCATCGTTCATGACCAAGAGAGGCATCATTGAAGCGAAAGAAAATAACGTTAATATTAGTCTGGCATGGATTCCAGGACACTCGAATATTAAAGGGAACATGGTGGCTGATAAACTAGCTAATATAGGTAGAACCTTAAATGTAGCTGCTGGTATCACTCTTCACTATTCCAACTTTCTACCAGACATCAAGCATTCCATCTGGAATCAGTGGAAGCAAGAATGGCAGGGGAAAAATCGAAATAATTCATTTTACTCTAAAATTGTAGGTCAGATAGATAAACTCCCTTGGTACCACAATTTTGCATACCAAGACAGAAGACATATAACCACCATTATTAGAATGAGGACAGGTCATTGTGCTACTCCAGTTCACCTATTCAGGATAGGAGTAAAAGATGACCCATATTGTGACTGTGGCCGAGTTGGGTCCTTAAATCATCTGATTTTTGAGTGCCCTATAAATATGTCACCCAATTTTGACCTATATAAAGAATTAGCCAAGACAAATATCCCTACTCCCATTGAAATTTGCCTACTTATGTCCAACCTTAATCCACGTAGGATTAACCTGATCCTTAAATTCCTTAACTTAGCCAAACTTAATTTATAAATTAATCAATTCCCAAATTTGTATTAAAAAAATTAAGAAGATAAAGATATAAAAAGATATTGGACCTCCAAAATGATAGAAGCCTTAACCCTTATGGTATAATATTGCCTTTCCTGTAGGGACTGTCTGGCCCTATACGAAGATGTTCCTGCTAATATATATTTAAAAAAAAATTGAGGCTTTAACATATATATTTGGAAATATTCGACTGCCCAGAGCAAGACAAGAGTATTTCCCTGGTGTAAGCTGGGCGAATTATCCCGAGGGATATAACCCAATAAAGGAAGAAGAAGAAGAAGAAGAAATATAATATATTTGGCCAAATACCCAAGTAGGTGGAGGCCAATAAACTGAAGAAGAAGAAGAAGAAATATAATATAATGTCAGACCAATCATACACTGCTCAAAATGATCAAACCTTACTAAGAGTCGTATCAGTTTTTTTAGGAACCAGCTGTACATACATATATTCTGTTTTTTAGGCTTTGTATACATGAAGGCGGTTACGCAACATTTTGTGTGAAAAACCCAAACGTCACGCCGCGGTTCAAGTTACCAAGGAACAAATGGTATCGTACTCACGCAACCGCTCAACGTCGTCAAACCACGGCGGTTGTATTCACTTCCAATGCCGCGTTTACAAGGCAGTTTGAGTTACTAGGGGAGGTACGGGCTTAGACGTAATAAAAATAGACAAGGGATACTGAGCAAAATAGTGTAACGCGCGGGTAGTCGATCGGTGTTCTATATACAGGGTGTAACAAAAATACAGGTCACAAATTTAATCACATATTCTGGGATCAAAAATAGTTCGATTGAACCTAACTTACCTTAGTACAAATGTGCACATAAAAAAAGTTACAGCCCTTTGAAGTTACAAAATGAAAATCGATTTTTTCCAATATATCGAAAACTATCAGAGATCTTTTATTGAAAATAGACATGTGGCATTCTAATGGTAGTAGTATCTTAAGAAAAAATTATAGTGAAATTTAGACACCCCATAAAAATTTTATGGGGGTTTTGTTCTTTAAACCCCCCCAAACTTTTGTGTACGTTCCAATTTAATTATTATTGTAGTACCATTAATTAAATACACTATTTTAAAAACTTTTTTGCCTCTTAGTACTTTTTCGAAAAGACAGTTTTTATCGAGATATTTTGAATATTTGTCAAATCCACCACATATTTGTATATGGCTAAGTACGATTATGGAGACTTGGTAATAATATGAAAATTTATTTATGATTTACATTTTTAGGTATATTTTGAACCATATTAAAAAAAAAGTCACATCTCGATAAAAAGTGCCTTCTCGAAAAAATACAAAGAGGCAAAAAAGTTTTAAAAACACTGTGTTTAACTAATGGTACCGCAGTAATAGTTTAATTGGAACATACACAAACATTTGGGGGGTTTAAAGGAACAAAACCCCCATAAAATTTTTATGTAAACATATTAAAAAAGAAGCCGCAACTCGATAAAAACTGCCTTATCGAAAAAATACTAAGAGGAAAAAAAGTTTTAGAAATATTGAATTTAACTAATGGTACCACAATAATAATTTAATTGGAACGTCCACAAAAGTTTAGGGGGGTTTAAGGGAACAAAACCCCCATAAAATTTTTATGGGGTGCACAAATTTCACTATAATTCTTTTTTAAGATTTTCCTGCCATAAGAATGCCACATGTCCATTTTCAATAAAAAATCTCTAATAGTTTTCGATATATTCGAAAAAATCGATTTTCATTTTATAACTTCAAAGGGCTGTAACTTTTTTTATGTGCATATTTGTACTAAGGTAAATTAGGTTCATTCGAACTATTTTTGGTCTCAGAATATGTGATTTAATTTATGACCTGTATTTTCGTTACACCCTGTATATACATATATGGACCGTTTACTCTTGCTAGAGTATAGGTCGCTCAAATACTATGAGCTCTTTTAATCCATTTCACGCGGTGGATTAGTCCGCAGTTTCCTTTAGGTCATCGTTCATAGGTTGTGATGTTTTTTTGCCTTCTCTACCATCTTCTTCCACTCACTCCGGTCCTGAATCTTTTCTCTCCAGTTTGCAATTTCCATCTTTGATATATCGTCTAGCAGTTGATCTTCCCATCTTATTTTTGGTCTTCCTCTTGGTCTATTTGTTACTGGTCTCCAGTTCATTATCTTCCTGATCAGTTCTTCTACCACTCTTCTTTGTGTGTGCCCAATCCATCTGAGTCTTTGTGCTTTAATGAATTTTACTATATCTTCTCCTTCAGTTATATTTATTATTTCATGGTTCATCAGCTTTATATATTCCCCTGTTTCTGTCTTCACTGGGCCATGTATTCTTCTCAAAATTTTTCTCTCAATTATTCTTAACTTTTCTTCGTCTTTTTTCGTAAGGCACATTACTTCTGCTCCATAGGCTATCACTGGTCTAATTGCTGCTGTATATATTTTTGATTTTGTTTTTTTGCTCAGGTTTTTGTCCTTGAGTAGTCGGTGATATTTCCAATATACTCTATTACCTGCTTTAATTCTTTCGTTTATCTCTATACTTCTTCCGTTTTTGCCGTCCACCATCACCCCCAGGTATTTGAAGCAATCTACTCTCTGGAATGTATTTTCACCTATCTTTATTTCTGTTTTTCTGTTTACATTGTCTCTTGTGCTTATAAGGTATTTTGTTTTATTCTGATTGATTATTAATCCTCTCGTCTTTGCTTCTCTTACAAGGGTTAAAAGTGCCTCTTCTAGTGTTTTTTTATCTCGTGCTACCAGTCCTAGGTCATCCGCATATCCTATGATCTGTGTTGAGCTTTGAATAATTGTCTTTTTCAGGCCTGTGTCCCTAATTACTCCTTCTAGAGCGATATTAAATAATGTCGTTGACAGACTGTCTCCTTGTCTTACCCCAAGTTCTATTTTGATGTCGTTTGTATCTCCCTCATTTGTTTTAACTTTTGCTGTTGAGTCTTTCATTGTCATTCTAGTTAGTCATTAATTTTGTCGGTATCTCCATTTTTTTCATTTCCTTTAATAATTTTTGTCTGTATATGCTGTCGAAGGCCTGTTGGAAATCGATGAATAGTATGTGTAATTCTATGTCATGTTCATAGCGTTTTTCAATTGTTTGTGTTAGGAAGTGTATTGCATCTATTGTTGATCTTCCTTTTCTAAAGTCCTGTTGGTATGGTCCTATAATTTTTTCTGTGTATGGGTATTCCATTTCAAATCACTCAATTTTGGAGCAAAAAAAAGTTTGGACCTCCGATTTGTCTGAAAATTAGTATATAGCTTCTGCAGGACGTAAAAATAAGATATTTAAGGTCAAAAAATCTTCTTCTTCTTTTTTTCTCAAAATGTTATTTTATGCGATTTTACAATGATTTGGTGTTTATTTATACAAATTTGCATTTTCTATCGTAAAGTATCAAAGGAAAACAATATTTTAATAGAAGAGACTCAAAAATGTCATTACATGGCATTATAACAAGTTACTTTGATTCAAAACAAGCTTTTGATCAAATTTTATAGTGTAGAAAACGTTAAAATACCGTTTTTTACATTTTTCTCCATTCCCAAAATACATCATAATCGATTTGGCTGAAAATTTGCCCACAGAGAGACAAAACATAAGACTTTAAGGGGTGAGAAGGATTTGAATTATATTACAATACCAAAAAAGTTACATGCAATATTATAATCAAAAATACAGGCGTCTACTGTAAGTACAATTAACTCGAAAATATCGACCTCACGACAAAAATTGTTAAAAAGAAATTGTAATAATTGTAAATACGATTTATTTGGAACAATTTCAGTTCCTACCATTTTTGTCGAAAAGTTAAAAATGGCGGAGATATTGAGCAAAACAGGTTCTCCTTTAAAATCAAGATGGCGGCTAACGTAACGGAGGAATTCATTCGTGATTTTAAATTTAGGCTACTATTGACTCCCCTAAAGATCAGAAAAATAAAATTTTGGGCATTCAAGGTCAAATGGTATCCCGACTGGACTAATATATACTTTTGAGTCTGATATTACTGCATGTAACTTTTTTGGTATTGTAATATAATTAAAATCCTTCTAACCACTTAAAGTCCTATCTTTTGGCTATCTGTGGGCAAATTTTCAGCCAAATCGATGATGATGTATTTTGGGAATGGAGGAAAATGTAAAAAACGGTATTTTAACGTTTTTTACACTATAAAATTTGATCAAAAACTTGTTTTAATACAAAATAACTTGTTATAATGCCATATAATGACATTTTTGAGACCTTTCTATTAAAATATTATGTTTTTCATTGATACTTTACCACAGAAAATGCAAATTTGTTTAAATAAACACCAAATCACTGTAAAATCGCATAAATAACATTTTGAGAAAAAAAGAAGAAGAAGATTTTTTGACCTTAAATATCTTATTTTTACGTCCCGCAGAAGCTATATACCAATTTTCAGACAAATCGGAGATCCAAAATTTTTTGCCTGAGTGATTTGACATGGAATGTACCGTATTGATTTAGTCGGTTTCTTATAACTGTGGTCAATATCTTATACGTTGTATTTAGTAGCACAATTGCTCTGTAGTTGCAGCACTTAGTTGGATCTCATTTCTTAAAGATTGGAGCGATATGTCCATTTTTCCATTCTACGTGCATGCTTTCGTCCTTCCAAATTGTAACCATTAACTTGTGCATTCGCTTCGTGAGCTCCTCTCCTCCGTTGATGATCAGTTCGTTGTTGATTTCATCTGGCCCTGGCGTTTTGTTTACTTTTAGTTGTTTTAGTACCTCCATGAATTCCTGATAAGTAGGTGTACGTTCCTCTTCATCTCTGTTATCTCTTATATCCTCATCCTCTGAATCTGCCTTGTTGTTGTTTTTGTATAGGTTCGTGAAATGTTTTTCCCAATCTTTTTTGTTTATTTTTGTGACAGTTTTTTTGGTGTTGTATTGTTGTTTTATGTATTCGAACAATTTCTTGTTGTCTTTATTATTCGATTCTAATTCTTGCATTTGTTCAGAGATCCATGTGTTCTTCTTTCTTCTATAGAGTTTCAATGCTTCTTGTTTTTCTTTTCTATATTGGTCCAGTTGTTCCTGTTCGGCACTCTGTAGCCATTTGTTTCTTGCGAGGTGCTTCAGTTGACTCTTTTGGTGACATTCGTCATCAAACCATTTTTCAATTCTTTGTTTTTTTGGAATCCTATTATTTGTACTGCTGTCTCTATTAGGCTGTTCTTAATGTTTTTCCATTCCTCTTCTATTTCTATGTTCTCGTACCTATCCAGTTTCTGTTCCAGTTGTTCTGTATATTGTTGCTTTTTTTCTTATGTTTTCAGTTTGGCTATATTCCATTTCCTCCTTTTTCTTACCTTATGATTATTTGCTTTGATTATTTTCATCTTAAGTTTTGCTATCAACAATATGTGATCGGTGTCCGCATTTGCCCCTCTATATGACCTTACGTCTTGTACTATTTGTGTCCACTTTTTCGAAATTAGAATATGATCTATTTGGTTTCCATCCATTCTTCCTGGTATCATCCATGTTATTTTGTGTTCTTTTTTATGTTTATGTCTAGTACTAACTATATATGTGTTTGTTGCTGCTGCCAGGTTGCAGATTTTTCCTCCATTATCGTTCGTAGTGTCATGAATGGTTTCCTTGCCCGCTACATTACGATTATAGTCCTCCATCTTTGCATTGAAGTCACCCAATATTATTAATATATCATTCCTCGGAATATTTTCACAGGTTTCTTCCAGGATGTCGTAGAATTCTGCTTTATCTTCTTGGCTTGCTTCTTCCGTGGGTGCATAGCAATTGACTATGGAGATGTTGGCTTGTTTATTTTCTATTCTTATGTAAGATATCCTTCCATTAACTGCTTTGAATTGTATAACTTTTTCCGTCATTTTTTTGTTCACCATAAATGCCGTACCACTGGTTCCCTGTTTGTTTTCTCCCGCATAGTATCTGCTAAAGTTTTTCTTCTCAATTTTTCCTTCTTTCTTCCATCGTATTTCCTGTAGGGCTAGGATTTCTAGTTCGTATTTTTTCATTTCAAGAGCTATTTCTTGCATCTTACCTACTGCTAGCATGGTTCTAATATTCCAAGATCCCATTCTAATGGGTTTCGTTCTTTTCTTCTTATTGAGATTCTTTCTTTCTTTTGTGTGCGTTATTTTGTTTTCGTTAACCGTTTGCATTGCCGAGTCTGTTTCCAGTGGTACTATCTTTTGATTTTTATCAGCTAGTTTTTTGGGAATGTTTCTACTTCACCGTCTTTTCTTCATCTCCATTTTTCATTACCATCCACGGTTAATCCATTGTAGTCCCTTTTATCATTTCTCCCCATGTCTCTTAATTCCTTACACTTTGCTCCTATTTCCTTCTAAATATTTCTTTCTAAGACTGTCATATCTTGGATTATGAAAATCTTCTCCCCTTTGATATGTCTCAATTTACTTTTCTTCTTCATCACCTTATTTTTTTCTTCTATACTTTCCATTTTCAATAGACAGGTTCTGTCTCCAGTTTAACTGCTTTCTCTATTTTTGTGTTCTCTTCCAAGTGCTGTTTGATGAACTTTGTCATTTTTTCTTTTAGTGCAGCTTCATCATTCGTACAGTAGGAAAAATGAAAGAATACCCAAGAACGAACATATAAAACACGCTGTATTTTCCTATCACCGTGTCACACAAAAAAATTGGCCAGCGCAAGTACATGTAATAATTATTATTACATGTACTTGCGCTGGGAAATTTTCTTTGTGACACGGTGACAGGAAAATACAGCGTGTTTTATATGTTCGTTCATGGGTATTCTTTCATTTTTCCGACTGTATCTATTTTTAGACCCGTTATTACTAGGTTATTTTACTTCATTTCCTTTTCACACCGTTCTACCCTAATTTCCAAAATATTTAGCTATTCTAATTCTAGTATTTCATCTCTAAAAACCTTGTTTTCTTCCCTCGTTTGTCTAATTTCATTCAAAACTTCTTTCAGTAGGCTATTTGTTGTTTCTTGTTCTGTGTACATTGTTTTCTCCATGTCTTCCGTTTTTCCCTTTGCGATTTGCAGCTTTTTTGTTGGGTTTGGGGGAGATAATGATTCTCTGTCTTTTCTCTTGCGATGTTCGATCAGAGGCTCGTCTCTATCCAGCTCCAGCTTTATTAATTTTTTTACCTATGTAACATAATATACCTAGTTTAAATTACGTACTATTTCTTAAATATATACAGTTTTTATAACTACTAGTTTACTAAATAACCGCGAAAAGGGTTAATTTCGGACATTCTCCTCAGAAACGATCGGTGTTCTATCTATCTCTTTTTACCGAGTGATCTAGCGCATGTGACAGACAAAGACGTCTAGACTACTCAGAAAGAATATTGATCAATGACGTTCTTGATATTGGGATTACACCTCTATTCACAGAGCGGCCCATATCTGTACGGTACAAACGTCGGCTAACCTCAGCGTTAACCGCTTGCACCGCCTGCCTATATGTACACTTCGAAACTCCAATTTTTGTCTTGAAAAACTTTCTCTGGTTTTTCTACATGTTATCTTCTAGGCCGCTTTTTATTATTTCTTTGCCAATCATTCTCCAACTTTTCCTCGTTGCAAAAGTGGTCTTCCTAGTTTTCTCGTTCCTTTTGGAATCAATTCTAATACTTTCTTTGGGATTCTCACATTGAACATTCTCTGTACATAGGTATCTGAACCATATTAATTGTTTGGTTCATATTTCGTTTGTGATGTCATGCTTTACCTTCATAATTTGCCTGATTTCCTTATTTGTGATCCTTTCTAGTATTGATTTTTTCGCTTCTCCTCTACTTAGTCTCTTCTCTGTCTATTCTTTTTAAATGCCATACTTCGCAGCTAGGTATATAATATAATTATGTTCTTTACTCTACATAGTATTGTAAATTCGCTTTTTATTATCTTTGTTTATTGTTCTATTCCATAAGATTCCATTTAATGAAAGACTTCTTTTATTTCATACCCAGGTATTTGTATACAGATCGTGTTTAATTTTCTGACCGCTTGCTAGTTGTAAATGTTATCATGTTCCTCTAATGCACATATACTCTCTTTTACTTAGGTTGACTTCTAGCTCCAAATTTAATCTTATTCTACCATCTTTGGTGTTATACAGGGTGAGCCAAAGAAAACTGTCCACCTCGATATTTGTCAGTCTTTATTAGATTTTAAGGAAATGCCGAAACAGGTCGATTTTTATTTTTATATTCCAATTTTTTGGCATATATTTCATACTAGTGACGTCATCCATCTGAGCGCAATGGCGTAATCGATGATTTTTTTAATAGGAATAGGGGTCGTGTGGTAGCTCATTTGAAAGGGTGTTCAATTCTCTATTCAGTAATATAAACGTTAATATCATTATTTATACAGGGCGACCAAAAAATAATTTTTGAATTAAATTAATTGACGCAAAAATAAAAGAATTTATGTAATTTATTGTATGTAATTTATTTATTGTAACATATACATGTAAAAACATGTAAATACATTGTATTGCGGTCAAAAAATAGAAAAAAAATGTTTATTTCACAAATAAACAGTTCTTTTCGCTTAAATTAAATCACAAACAGCCTCCCACCTACCTCTTGGCAGTTTGAACATTTAAGTTAAGCAAAAAGTAATGTTTCTTTGCCAAACATATTTTTCTATTTTCTGAGAGCAATAGAATTTATTTTGGGTTAAATAAATTACATACATGCTTCTTTTGGCGTCAGTTAATTTAATTCAAAAATTATTTTTTTACTCACCCTGTATAAGTAATGATATTTATGTTTATACTACTAAATAGAGAATTGAATACCCTTTCAAATGAGCTGCCACACGACCCTTATTTCCATTTAAAAAAATCATCAATTACGTCATCACGCCCAGATGGATGACGTCACTAGTATGAAATATATATCAAAAAATTGTAATTTAAAAATAAAAATGGATCTGTTTCGACATTTCTTTAAAATCTAATAACTACTGCCAAATATCGAGGTGGACTGTATTAATGGATTGATGGTCTATATATTTGATAACATTTGATATAGTTATAACAAATATGCATTTGATACAGTTTCACATAAAATACTGCTAAATAAACTTCAAAAATATGGTATAAGAGGACTTGCATATAACATCCTAGAAAGTTATCTGCTAAATAGACAACAACATGTTTCTATAGATGGAGAAATCAGTAAAGGAAGAATTATATCTTACGGAGTACCACAGGGAACAGTCTTGGGACCAATTCTTTTCAATATTTATATCAATGATCTATTCAGACTGAATGTAACAGGTAAGATAATAAGTTTTGCAGATGACACAGCTATTTTCTATGATGCAAATACATGGAATAATTTAAAACAAAAAGCTGAAACAGATTTTGCTACGATTCAGAAATGGTTTCAGTTTAATAAACTTACCTTAAATATAGAAAAAACAAAATATATACCATTTAAATCATATGTTAATAAACTCCCAAATCTTGGCTCATTAAAAATTGATGCAAAAAATAAAATTCCACATACATACGAGATTAAATATCTAGGTATAATAATTGATAAACATTTACGATGGAACACCCAAGCAAATAATATAGTAAATAAATTAAGAGGACTCTTATCAAGATTTAAATTTTTAAAACCATTTTTAGGAATAACTCATTTGCGAATTCTTTATTATGCACTTATACAATCTCAACTTACATATGGCCTTTTAGGATGGGGTGGAATACGCAATAATTACTTACATTCTATAAATATTATTCAGAAATGGCTAATTAGAATTATATACGGGAAAAATTTAAGATATTCTAGTGAGCTGTTATATAACGAAAGTAAATTTTTAAATGTACGTAAATTATTCTATTATAAAGCCCTTATACATATACATGAAAAAAAGATAATATTAAATTTTAACAGTCATGCCCACCAAACTAGATATATAAAACATAATACAATTCTACCAAAATGTAATAAATCCATCCTTCAAAGATATGTTGGTTACATAGGGCCCAAATTGTACAATTTGCTACCGGATAATTTAAAACAATTTAAAAATTATAAAAAACATAGATATAAATATGAAATTAAACAATGGATTGGGAACAAATCAACAAAATTCTGCGAAGAACTTATCAATGGACAATAATTGTAATAAACTTAAATAAGAAATAAAAAATTGTATCGAAAATAAAAATTGTATCTAAATAGATTTTTTCGTACTTCCGGGCCTAAAGTGACAACTTCACTCCCTTGTGACAGGTACTAAAGTGTCACATTTAATCCCTCCGGGATTAAATATTGACGAAACTCCCGGAACGATTAAATCACAAACAAACGAATTTAAGGGATATTTTATTGAAAAATATAATTAATTAGAATGGTAATTAACATTGAACAAAAAATTTTGAATGAGTTGTCCCTGTCTTTCGCAATGCCACATATTTCCGAAATATCGCCACAAAACTGATGGCACTGTTTTCTGAATTTTTGATCACAAAATTTCGGTCAATTTTATTTTTGGTGTTTCTAATCGCAATTAGGAAGGAATCGCCCAAATCTCTCACATCGTCGATTTCTAAATCAACCAACTCTTTTCCACGACAAGCTCCCGCAACGCCCAAAATAAGTGCAACCTACAAAAAAATTGATTTCTTAAAATTTTTGAATATAAACAAATTTCCAAATTTACCTTAAGCATTAAATATTTATCATCCGGAGCCTCCCGTAAGAACTGATCTACCTGCTCAGACGTGAGAATTCTTGACTTCTTTGGCTTAAATCCCTCATTTCTTCTCTTCAAAAAAGCTAATAATTTTGGAAATTTACTTATATCAATATCTTCTCTAATGTTAATAACCGATTTCAGCATTGAGTAATGTGCCCAGAGAGTTGAGGCACAAACCGCTTTTGATTTATCATCGAAGTAGACTAACAGCGCATTTTCAGTAGGTTGTCTCACATTTTTTAAGCGGCACCACTTTTTAAAAGCATCGTACTGCTGCTCGTATAGTTTTCTAGATTTCGGTGGTAACAATTCTTCACCTACTTCGGCTGCTCTTTTATCAATATCAGATACACCTTCTTCACTCATGATACCAATAATTATCAATAACAATGTTTCTTTACAATGACACTAGTAATGACAATGTTTCTAAATTATAACTGTCACAACGCAATGTTACTATGGTAACTTATTTTAAAGACAGTTTATTAAATGAGTTGAAGAGAGAAAAAACTGATTGAAATTATTGAAATAATTAATAAAATCATACCGGAAGTACGAAAAGTATCGTATATACCTTGCGACTGAAGTACATTTAATCCTTCAGGTAAATTATGGCCCTCCCTGCGGTCGGGCCATAAACTTTACCTTCAGGATTAAATGTACTACTTCAGTCCCGCGGTATATAATGTACTATTATTATCAACTGCGACATTTCTTGAATTATTGATGGCCACATTTATATCACAAATTATATTAAAATTATTAGATATATTTTTATTTTTTCTTGATTAATGTTAGAGTTTTTAGTATTTTTATAAATTTTCATATAACTGTATACATTTATACATTTGTTAAATATTTTTTGTGTTTGTTTATATTTGTAAATTAGTATATTATATTTTTAAGTCTCACGCACAAGGGGTGCTACTTTTGTATGTATATTAGTAATATATATATACAGGGTAGCTCAACTTCAGTGAGTTATTTATGTTTATTTAGGTAGTACTCATTATGCTTTTTATTTTTTTTGTAAATCTTTATTGTTATTCCTAAATAATAGTACATTGTTTACCGGGTAGGAAAAGCTTAACATTCCTGGACGACTGTGAAGATTGCTAAGTCGAGGCGCAAGCCGAGACTTAGCAACACAGAGTCCAGGAATGTGGCTTTTCCTATGAGGTCAACATACTATTTTTCCGCAAATCGTTTAAAATTCGACAGATATTGATTGATTTAAAAAAAACGCGATAATTTTATTCCCAAATAAATGGTGCTTTGAAATTCCTAATAAAATTACTTGGGTTACTATGGAAACGTATTGAGGTTGAATTGTCAAACTTGACGCTTATAAATTTAATTGCTGGTGTTCTCGAAAGTAAAATGATAAGTGATGACGAAATTTCCATTCCTGGGACTCCTCCAGAGCTGGTTGAGGCAGTGAATACTGCTTCATTAGAATTATTGCCAAAGAAATCAAGAGAAAAGTACGAAAATGCATACAGACGTTTTATGGATTATCGCATGAGTAAAAATACGAGTTCTTTCTCAGAAAATGTTGTAATGGCATACTTCCTAGACCTTTGTTTAAAGATGAAATCTTCAACATTATGGGCCAATTATTCAATGCTGAAGTCAACCCTTGCACTTAAACACAATGTAGATATATCTACATACTCAAAACTTCGTTCTTTATTGAAACGGCAAGCTCAAGGTTATAGGGCAAAGAAATCTAAGATTTTAACGAGGGAAGAAATTGAAAAATTTATCCAGGAAGCTCCAGATAAAGAAAATTTAATGATTAAGGTAATTTACAAGGTTTTAATAGCAATGTGTTTTCTATCATTTATGTAGAACACTAACAACTGTACGGAAATATCATTTCCTTACAGTAAGGAAATGACATTTCCTTACAGTAAGCAAGTCCTGACTTTTTCTTCAAGAAATTTTGACAGGAATGTCAAAATTTCCTGGCGATTTGCGGAAAACATTATTATTATTATTATTATATAGCTTGTGTACAGTAATTTGATCGCCTGTAAATGACAATGTGTGCAACGCTGTATCATTTACTTTTTCAAGTATCTAGTGCTCCTTTCAACAACTACAATTTGAACAATATTCGTGATATAAATTTTTATTTAAGTATTATGTTTATATGGGATTGAGCTTGGTGATTGGTGTAATGAAATAACATTATTAATTAACTAATGCTTGACGTTTCGATTTCCATCTCGGAAATCGTTCTCAAAACACAAAAGAATTCTAAAAATTTCTTAATTAGGTTATGTACCTATTTCTTTTCAAATAATGAAAAATTTTGGCTCATGTCTTTCGGATCACAGCAATGTGAGGTTGAAAAAAAAATTGATTGAAAATGTTATTGCCGTAGGAGTATCAAATTCTGACTGCGTTTCATGTGTTATTTTGTGTTAATTTGTTTGTGTAATCTGTATAATAGTAGATGAGATTGATGAAAAATAAGTTTTTAATTTTGTCTATGGTTGTGTTGTTTGTTGCATAATTATATATACAGTGTGTTCCAACGAATATTTGACCCCCCCCCCCCCAGAAACTCAGAAACCAAGAGATTCTTCAAAATTCAAAAAAGCACGTTAATTTATAATGGGAGGGGGACGAATTTTCATGCAAAATTGATGCCCTCAAATGTAACCCCCTATTGCCCCGCATCAACCACCACTTTTTTTTAATAGCAAGTGTGGTGTGTGGTCGAGTGGCACATCATTTTAAAGGTAATTTTTTTCTCTATACGACACTCTATTTTTTTTAATTTGCTTGAAAATTTGGATTTAGGTTCTACTTACCCTCCACTTCAAAGTTGAAATTGTGCCGTTGGTTGCTTTTACTTGGGGGGTGACAGTCACCCCTTCTCGGGGGTGAAAAACATACGTTCAAGATAAGACTGGAAATGGATAAATTGACTGATTTTAAGCAACTTTTGTTCTATAGAGTTTTTTACGTAAGTCAATATTTTTCGAGTTATTTGCCATTGAAAATGTTGATTTTTCGACAAAAAAACTACGTTTTCAGACGGTTTTTCGCAAATAACTTAAAAAGTAAATATTTTATCGAAAAAACTATCCTTGGTAAAAGTGTAGCTTATAAAAAACCCAAAAAAAATGGTGTATCAGTAAAGTCTATCAATCAAATAAAACCAAAGTTGTAGCTCATGAAAAATACGTTCTTATTCGTCTAATTCCAAATCGAATATTTCAAGGTGAAATCGCCGAAAAATTAAGCACTTTTCGGGAAAACCCCATTCAAAATTTTTAAACGTGTTTATAAAAAGCTTTGTTTTCATTGTTAACAGAAGTTTTATGATTAAACATAAGCGAGTTACGCTCAAAATAAAGTTGGCCCTCTTTTTTTTTGTAAAAAATCATGAAAATCTCGCCTTGTTTAGCTCCCCAAATGAAATTAATCGCTACCGTTTTACAAACAATTTACTTACCTACCTATTTTTTATATGATCTGTCAGTCTCACCGGTTTAAAGTGTTTATTTTTGAAAGGGTTATAATTGAGAAAGCTTGAATGGGTCACTAATCACGAGTGTATGCAAATTTTGAACCGCCATATCTTAACCAATTTTTGTCTTACGGAGAAACAAAATGAAACTAGCATATTTATAATAGCAAAACCTACATTTTTTACTCTTTAAGAGTTTTCTTATCACTAATACTTTTTAAGTTATTTTGAAAAAATTTAGAAATTTTTTTTTTTACTATAAAACCAAATGTTTTCAAAAATAAGCACTTCAAACCAATCAAACTTACAGATCATATAAACAATACACATAAAGTTAAAATAGATGGTAAAGCCAAACGATTAATTTCATTTAGGGTGCTAAATAGAGGGAGGTTTTCACGATTTTTTTTTACCAAAAAAAAGGGGCCACTTTTTTTTCAGTGTAACTCGTTTATTTTTGATGTTGTAAACTTTTGTAAAAAACAAATAATAAGCTTTTTTTCGATACTTTAAAAATGTTAATAAGGTTTTCCCGAAAAACGCTTATTTCTTCGGTGATTTCGCGTTCAATTATTCGATTTGGAATTAGACGAATAAGAACGTATTTTTCATGAGCTACAACTTTGCTTCTACTCAATTTGTAGACTTTACTGGTACACCATTTTTTTCGTTTTTTTTATAGCCTACACTTTTGCTAAAAATATTTTTTTCGATAAAATATTTACTTTTTGAGTTATTTGGGAAAAACGGTCTGAAAACGTAGTTTTTTGTCGAAAAATCAAGATTTTAAATCGCGAATAACTCGAGAAGTATTGACTGACTTACGTAAAAACTTTATAGAACAAAAGGTGCTTAAATTAAGTCAATTTATCCATTTGCGGCCTTATTTTAAACACGCGTTTTTCACCCCCCGAGAAGGGGTAAATGTCACCCCCCAAGTAAAAGCAACCAACGGCACAAATTCAACTTTGAAGTGAAGGGTAAGTTGAACCTAAATCCAAATTTTCATGCAATTCGGAGTTGCCCCTGGAAATTACACTCCAAAACGGTCATTTATTGGGCTATAACTATTTAAAAAACTGGGGGCAGTAGGGGGTTACATTTGATGGCATGAATTTGGCATGAAAATTCGTCCCTCTTCCAATACAAATTGACGTGTTTTCTTTAATTGTGAAGAAACTGTTGGTGTCTGAGTTTCTGGGGAGGGGGTCAAATTTTCGTTGGAACACACTGTATTGTGTAGGAGAGTTTCGATTACTTTGTTCTTTGGCTTCCTTTATTCCGCTATTGTTGGTACGTTCTTCTTATTGACTTCTTCTTTTAGTATTGGTAACCAAAGCCTGTTGTCTTCTGTTGATGGGTTTGCTACCCATGTTTCTATTTCCATTATTTAATATTGATATGTGTTTCGAGTTATTTAAGTCTCAGCAGGAACACTTGTGGTAGTTTAAATTTTAATAAAATGCAATCTATTTTATTTTGGTCGTTTTAGTAATAGAATAGACCTGAGTACGCTAGCAGTGACCTCTACACGAAGTAACAAGAACTCATGAGACTTCTCGATAGTGAAATGATGCATTATCGGCATGGAATAAAAATTTAATCCTGGCATTGTTCCTGTAAGCTTCTGAATAGCTTTCTGTAAGGTTTGAACCATTTGCGGTTCATCTATAGGCTATTGATGTACTTTAGAAAGGAACTACAACTTTAACAGAGTTTTATTTTCTCATATGGTCAATGGACACCTAAATATGAAAAAAGTGCAGAGTGCTACCATTTAAAGAGGTGCGTTTTTGAGAAAGGGGTGAATTAGTCCCTAGACACAGGGTGAATTAGGGTGAGTTCTATGCACTTTTGGTACAAACACGTCTACAGAAAAAAATTGTTGCAGGTTAAATTTATTATAGAAATATCACCTTTTTAAAGTAAAAAATATATTTTTTTACGAAAATATATTAAAAAAAGCAAAAAAAAACACGAAAGATAGCAATTTTCTTTTTTGCACCATTGCTTTTTTTCATTAGAATATAGGTATCGGTATTGCTTCAAAGAAAAAATCTTCCATCCTTCCTCTTTAAAATGACGTTTGGTAGGAGTCTTTAGGATTTATATTTTTCAAAATATGATCTTTCAAAGTTTGACACTCACAGCGATTTTGGGCCATTTTCCTTGTTATTTCGCAAACATTGTTCTGTAACTTTTTTCTCCCAGGTTTAGGTATAGTGTTTTTACTACAAAAGCACGCTTACGTAGGTCAAAATTTCTGACGTCAGAGCACTGCCAAGACATTAGAATGTGACTTTCATCATGGCCACGTCGTTTATGTCATTACTTGTCAGAGATATTTTCTTTGTTTTTGTTTACTATACAAATAATATCTATAATTACTTATTTATTCTAATTAATGATGGCAATTGGTTTTCATTACTTACCGAAATATATTAATAATACGCCGAAATATTTGTAATGTTAATTAACGTAAATAAACATCAACTTTAAAATTTACATTTCTCTAGCACAGCTATACGACACCCACACGGAACTGACCGATCTTGCATAAGTTGCTTTCTTTCGTGTTTTTTTTTGCTTTTTTTGAATAAATTTTTGTAAAAAATATTTTTGTCTTTAAAAAGGTGATACAGTAGAACCCCGCAAATCCGAACCCCGCTAATCCGAACTTTCGGCAAATCCGAACCAACTGAAAGTGAAAAAAAATTAAAAATTCAAGAAAAAAAGGTAAAAACATGTTTATTATACAGAGTAAGACCAGAAAACTTAATAGCAGGGGACTTAATAGCAGACGAAAAAGGAGTGTTAAAACGGTGGAGAGAACATTTTAATGAACTGTTGAATAAACAAAATCAACGTTACGAAATAGAAGAGCTAAGATTAGTAGGAGAGGCTGAAGTAGACCAATATGCTCCAACAGAAGCAGAAATAAAAGAGGTAATAAAAAAAATGAAAAATAACAAGGCCCCAGGATGCGATACAATAACTGTAGAAATGTTAAAATATGGAGGACATAGGATACAGAGTGAAATATCAAAGTTAATACTAGAAATATGGACCACAGAAATAATGCGGAGCAATGGAAAATTGCAGTGATATGCCCTATACATAAGAAGGGAGATAAGTTAGATTGCAATAATCACCGGGGAATATCACAACTAAACGTTGGATACCAAATATTTAGCAAAATATTGGAAGGAAGACTAAATAATATAATGGAACAAACAACAAGGGATTACCAAGGAGGTTTCAGGAAAGGCAGGTCAACTATAGATCAAATATTTACAGTAAGGCAAACGCTGGAAAAATTCTACGAGCAGAATACCGAACTACATCATCTATTTGTAGATTTCAAACAAGCATATGACTCAATAATTAGAAAGGAATTATATAGCGCAATGCAAGAGTTAAATGTACCAAAAAAACTAATCAGATTAGTAAAACTATGCCTAACCAACACCAAAGCAAAAGTAAGGATCCAAAATCAACTGTCCGATAAATTTAACATTAATGAAGGTCTAACACAAGGGGATGCACTGTCAACAACACGTTTAACCTTGCGTTGGAACAAGTAATCAGGAAAACTCCTATAGATAGGGATGGTACAATATTTACAAAGCTCAATCAGGTCGTTGCCTACGCAGATGATATAGACATAATCAGCTGGACATTAAACGACCTAGAAAAAACTTATACATATTTTAAAGAAGCCGCACAGGCTATGGGTCTAGAAGTTAATGTCTCAAAGACAAAGTACATGATAACAACTCGGAAAAAGGTACAAACGAAAGGCAACATATCTCTGAGCGGGCAAATTTTTTAAAGAGTGGACCGTTTCAAATATTTAGGATCAACAATAACAGAAGGAAATAAAAACAGTGATGAGGTAACAGCAAGAATTTCGCTTGGAAACAAATGCTTCTACAGCCTACAAAATATCATAAAGTCAAAATCAGTATCTATTAATTCAAAAGTAAAAATATACACAACAGTAATGAGACCTGTAGTAATGTATGCATCAGAAACATGGACCTTGACTAGTGAACAAGAGGAACAACTTCTTAGATGGGAAAGAAAAATCTTAAGGAAAATATATGGACCTATATAGGAGAATGGAGAATGGCGTATAAGAATGAACCACGAAATAAATAGAGTGTTTAACAGACCGACTATAATAAAAGAAATACGAAGTAAACGACTGAGTTGGTTAGGACACGTAGAAAGGATGGATGATAAGAGAAATACAAAAAAGTACTTAGAAAATAATTAAATGAGAAGAGACCGAGAGGTAGGCCTAGAAAGAGATGGATTGATGGTATTAACCAGGATCTGAAATACCTAGGAATACGAGAATGGGAAAAACAAGCAAAGGAAAGAAAAACCTGGGCAGCTATAGTCAAACAAGCAAAACACACATAACGCCGAAAAGACCTCCTCAAAAAAAAAAGAAACAAGAAAGTAATATTTTAGATAAATATCGTTTAGAACTTTTGAGGAGTTATGCGTGTGGCTGGCCTCCACACCATGTAAAACTGTAGAGCCTAGAAACCCCAACCGGGCGACCATGGCCCTCCATGGGCTATCAGCGGTCACCGATGATGATGAAGACCAGAAAACTGGACAATGTAGGATTAATAGGACTTTGACATTTAAAATTTCTTAAAAATAAATATTATACTTAATATTATTAGTGTTTATAAAGGTTAAAAATAAACTTTTGGTTCTTGAGTCAACTTGAGTCCAAAAATATTGACCACACTCTTGCGAGAACGTTTGGCTACTCAAAATCAACGACAATGGAAGCTTTGAACTACTAGTTAGGCTAACTTTCGGATAATCCGAACTTTTCGAAATCCGAACAGGCTGCCCCCCCCCCAATTAGTTCGGATTTGCGGGGTTCTACTGTATTTCGATAGTAAATTTAACCTGGAACAATTTTTCTGTAGACGTATTTGTACTAAAAGTGAATAGAACTCATCCTAATTCACCCTGTACCTAGGGACTAATTCAGCCCTTTCTCAAAAACGCACGCCTTTAAATGGTAGCACTCCGCGGTCTTTTCATATTTAGAGGTCCATTGACCATATGAAACAATAAAACCCCGTTAACGTTGTAGATGTTTTTAGCTCTCTTATTTTGAACATAATCAATAGCCTACTATTTCGCTGTGTAGAAAAGTCTCTGGACTTCTTCTTGATTTTGAGCAGATTATAATAATATGTGATATGTCTTGAGTTCTGGTAAGATACCTCTAGGGTTTGTTCTTGACGTGTTATAATTTTTCCGCTTTTCTTTTCTGTTCTTTTCTATTAACATGATTCCGTTAATTAGATTTTCTTGTTAGGCTTGTTAATTAGATTTCCAAATTTTTTTATCTTTGTATACTTAATTCATTGACCTATTTATATTTAGAAATTTAATAGTCTACCGAAACTATTCAGGATATTTGTAGGTAATTATAGTTAAACAAAGAATCGATTACATACAGAAAAACAGGAGTCACTTTCAAACATCGACTACTAACTGCTTAGTAATAAACACCACACAAAGTATATTTCATGCTATCGTATATATTTTATGACACTATCCTACTTATTACAACTTTATGATGTCCGGACTACAGCCAAAGTGATAAACTTAATTGTCGTGTAAATCTTGGGAACTGTGAATTGTTTTTAATTTCTGCCAGCTCCCTACGGGTTTGCAACTTATGATCCGTCGTATTTTTACTTCAGAAGCACCGAGTTTATGTTTTGTGAGCTCTTGCAACCGTAACCGTACCACCGTGAAGTGACCAACTAATTAAAAATGCAACATTTTACAAACGTGGTTAGTACGACTTGCAGTAGTAGGTCAGTAAATGAACGTGAAATATGGCGATACCGTGTAATTTCCAGTGTCGCCACCGAATCACATGAAAATTTGTATTTAAGTTCTATTTACCCTCCGCTTCAAAGTTGGACTTGTGTCGTTGTGTTGGTTGATTTTACTTGGGGGATTAAAGCCACCCCTTCTCCGGGATGAAAAAGTATAACGTTAAAAATAAGTCCGGAAATTGATAAACTCACTAATTCTAAGCAACTTTTGTTCTCTAAAGTTTGTTCACTTAAAGTCAATACTTTATAAGTTTTTTGCGATTAAAAATACTTTCAACAAAAAAAAAAAATCAAATTTTTAGACGGTTTTTCGCAAATAGCTCAAAAAGTAAGTATTTTATAAAAAAAAACATTGTTAGCAAAAATGTAGTTTACAGAAAAAACCAAATAAATAGAGTATGTATGACGTCTCTAGATTTAGTAGAAGCAGAGTTGTAGCTCATGAACAGTAGGTTCTTATTCGCCAAATTACAAATCGAATATTTCAACGTGAAATAACCAAAAAATGAAGCACTTTTCGGGGGAAGCTCATTAAACCTTTTTTCAAGTATTTAAATAAAGCTTTGTTTTTGTTTTTTTTTATCAAAGTGTCTAGCATCAAAACTACGTAAAAGTAACGCTGAAAATAAAGTTGGTCATTATAATTAGCATCCTAACTAAATGAAAATGACGTGCCGCTTTACAATTTACTTTATTTATGTATTGTTTATATGATCTTTAAGTTTTACCGGTTGAAAGTACAAATAGTTGTATTAAAGTTAATAGCATAAAAAATTTCAATGTAAAACGAATAAAGTTTAAATTGTTTTTATTTATTTTTTTTTTGTTTTTTTTTTTTGGTAGTCAGTGTTATCACCTCTAGTCCTTATGCAAGCTTCAGTTTGCGTGGACACGCTCCTAATCAAATTATTAAAATTTTGTTGTGGTAGGTTGCTCCATCCTTCAAGAGCAGCTTGTACTAGCCGTGAGGTGTTTTGTGGATTATCCTGGCGAGCTCTAATTTTTCTTTTAAGCATATCCCACAAATTCTATATAGGGTTAAGCTCGGGTGAGCAAGCAGGCCACTCCAAGCAAGGGATACCTTCTGCTTCAATGATGTCTCTAGTCACTCTAATGGTATGTGGAGGTCCATTATCATGCAAGAAAATTAAATTTTCTTCTGTTGCACCTATCCAGAGCCTAACTACAGGTTATCAACATACCTGTGAGCAGTTAAAGTTCATTGCATGAAAATTAAAGGAGTTTTTTTACGGATCACAATTCCTCTCCAGAACATTACACTTCCTCTTGTATATTTGTGAAAAGATCTGACAGTTTTCGTTCTTGTTTGTCTTCCTCGACCTCTAAGTACACGAATTCGTGGGTCATCTGATTTTACACAAATTCTGACTTTTTCTGAAAATAGCACATTTTGTCAATTCCCAATGTTCCAGTTTTGGTGGTCAAGACACCAATTTAGGCGATCAATCTTGTGCTGCCTGGATAACTCGGGAACCCATAACTGTCTCCTGCTGTATACTTCTTGGCACGAACTCTTCCTCTTATCATTTCAACTGAAAGAGTTATACCTGTAGCGTCCAAAAGCTGCCTTTGGAGCTGCAGGTGAGAAATGGTTGGGTGTCTTCCAGCTGAATGGACAACTAACGATTGTGGCGAGCCGTTATTACTTTTTGGCGACTCTCCCTTGCTTTATTTTTGAGCTTTCCTAGTCCTGTTACCTAGCATAGGTTTTGGACAGAAGTTACGTCTAGCTCTACAGCTTTGTCCCTCTGAGAACATTACTTGCTCCACAAGACCAATAACCTTTCCCCGTTGTAAGTTCTGTAACCCCATATGGCGCATATTTTCGTTTTTGGACGCAAAAAATAGTTTATTTATTTTCGTTCAATTTGCAACTCAAGCAAATAACCTATACCGTACCGAGCTTTACTATCTGATTGTCTTATAGATTTGTTTATTTTCCATAAAAACCTTTATCCATCGCAACAATAACAAGTTTTTTCAAAAGAAATAAATATTACATTATTTTTAATATACAGTGTGTTCATAAAGTGTGGAAACGGTCTATTATCTCATGTCTTAATTATTTTCAGAGCTAAAGCTCTGACAAGTCGATTTTTATTTTTAAATTATGATTTTTTGACATATTATATCCCATAATAGTGACGTCATCGATTTGGGCGTGATGACTTCATCGATGATTTTTTTAAATGGGAATAGGGGTCGTGTGGTAGCTCATTTATAAGGTGATTCAATTCTCTATTCAGTAATATAAACAGTAACATCATTATTTATACAGTGTGGCCAAAAATAATTTTTGAATTAAATTAATTGAACAAAAAGAAGAATCTAACAATAAAACACTGAAAACGTTTGTTTTCTATACTTCCACAAAATTTATTATAACTAAGTGACTACAGCTGTTTCGGCGAAGTGCCTTTCTCAAGTGATATAGTTTACGATGTGTTTGCCTTTTTAAGTCTTCAACTGAAGAGGTTGAGGAGTGGGAAAGTGGGTAAGTCTTCAACTTGCTAAAAAGGCAAACACATCGTAAACTATATCACTTGAGAAAGGCACTTCGCCGAAACAGCTGTAGTCACTTAGTTATAATAAATTTTGTGGAAGTATAGAAAACAAACGTTTTCAGTGTTTTATTGTTAGATAAAATGAACTTCCATCAAGTAACGGTCGAATCCATCAAAAAGAAGAATGTATGTAATTTATTTAACTCAAAATACATTTTACTGATGCCAGAAAATATATAAAAAAGTTTATTTCATAAATAAACATTGCTTTTCGCTTAAATTAAATGTCAAACAGCCACCCACCTGCCTTTTGGCAGTTTGAACATTTAATTTAAGCAAAAAGCAATATTTATTTGTCAAATAAACATTTTTTTCCTCTTTTCTGACAGCAGTAAAATGTATTGTAACCAGAAAGAAGAAGATTTTCTGTTGGAGTGAATGCACAGAGAGTGATAAACTCCAACAGAAGTAGGAAAAAGTAGATCTACTTATGTAGCCAAAGGAACAACAATGTGGCTTCTGCGTTGAAGAAGCTGAAGTCTCAAATACTACTTTGCAGTAGTACTTGTATGGAAAGATGCTAAGACGAAGAGTATAGAATTGATATAGGACTAAAGATGAAAATTAGGAATAGATAGATGTAACTTGAATAGCTAGCTCAATATGCAAGAGAATGACCACTTGACACTCAAGGAAGGATTCGGCCAATTTGCACGGCTATTTCTGGCTGGACAATAAATTAAAGGAAATGTCAATGATGGCTAGAAAAGAAGATATTAAGACAATGTTCACAAAGTAGATAGGGTAAATATAATAATATAATGAAAATAGAATAAATTTTTGGGCGCCAGAAGAAGGATAACTGGGTTAACCCTCTTCCAGGTATTCTACGCTGCTATAGAGTATATTAAATTTGTAATACAAGTATATTAAATGTACAAATATAAAGGAGTAATATGAGAAAAAAAAATATGCACAATAAATATATATTTATTAAATTTAACTACTAGATGTTCACAATCTCCGAGTTAAGACAAGTAACTAGTCTGTGACTCTAAAATGACAAAAAAAATGATACTAGTGAAAGTCAATTACAAAATTATCACACAAATGTGATCTAAGAATAATCTTAATAAGGTTAGAAAATCTGAAGAAGGGTACCTCTAATACAGAAAGTACAACTTACACCTAGGTTAGTAGAACCTTCACCAAATAATAATTGTACGTTTATAATACGTACACCTTAATTAAATACTACCTGATATCGTAAATAATATATAAATAACTCAATGTGAGTTGGACAGGCACAAGCCTTTATCGAATAAATTAACCTACGGTTGGATACAACAGATCCTTTTCTAACTCGTAGTTTATAATAATAATAGCAAGTGAAACCAGAAACAATTCTGAGGGAATAGAGTCCAGAAGTTCATAGGAATTTAATAAGTTAAAGTTAAAATAAAGTTAATAATTGAAATTTTGAATAATATTTGAAGTTAATTTTGAAAAATCTAATTCAACCTATACTAAAATAATGAAATGAGTTTAAATAATTATATAAAAATGGAAACCAGCATAAAAATAATCAAAATATGAGTACCGACTACTATTGTAGGGGAAAATATCTGAGCTCAGAGATCTTTACCTTAGATATTGCAGAGTATTGGGGAACGCTATTAATTAAATATTATGTTGTTAAGGAAAAAATACCATAAAAATATACAACAGGAAAAATGTGTGTGCAATTGAACTATAAAAATGTACTAAATATCACAAAAACAGTCTGTATTTACTAAGAGCACAGTAAATGTTCCCAAACAAACCCCTTTTACACAATCTTCGAGTTGATGTAAGGAGCACCCAAGGGTGCTAACTCTCGCTAGCAGCTGTCCTGCTGGAGGTACAGGAGAGGAAGACTGGTAGAAAGCAGCTGAAGGTACTCAAGACTGGTGGAAAGCAGCTGGAGGTACTCAAACGAAAATGTGGGGAAATAATCCAGGCTGGTCGCCTAGTGATTGTTTCTCTCAGTGTGGTCTGGCCTTGGTGTTGTTGTTAGGTGACCTTAAGATTTCATGGTAGGTGCGGGGCGGAACTCATTGTATATAATATTCTCCAAAATTCTTCAACTTCACTGTTCACTGCTGGATAACTTCACTATAGTATTTATGGTAATCTTTAATACATTTGGAACTTTGAATACTAAAAGTACAAGTGAAGTTTATCAAACTTAGTAATACTACTGGCTGGATTAATACTTGAGAGTATTGATCCCTAATGATTAAAATGAAATTCATAATACAAAAAAAAATGATAACTCATACAAGTAGTATTACGTAATAATTCGGTACCTAGTACTTAAGAAGTGAGAAGTCATTAAACCATGCTGAAGGATGAAACTTGAACTATGGACGTGCACTATCGAGTGATTAAAAAATTAAACTAATTCTAATCCATAATAAAAACGAGCTAAGGGCAACCACAGGAAGGGATTAGCTCAACAACCCTGTTAAGCTAATCTTCTTCCGATGAAGTTGAATCAGCATCGTCCATGGTATTGTCAGGCAATAAATCCTTTACATGAAATTGACCAATTCGCTTATTAGTCGAATTGTCCTTTAATTCATAAATCAAAGGAGATACTACCCTTAATACAGTACATGGAACATATTTCTGGCAAAACTTTGCAGAAATGGCATCACCCTTACTGGATTTGACAAAATTGCGCTTTAAGACTCGATCACCAACAAAGAACCGCAGATCTCGTTTCCTCAAATTATAGTGCTGCTGGTTCCTTAGGTAAAAAGTTTTTAACTTCTTCCTAATGTCTGAGAAAATATGAGGTAACGTCTGGAGATCATCTAAGCGATGAAGTTTCTCAGATATTTGAGGAAGGTTTTCGGAATTGTCTGAAATTAATCCAAAATAATCACCTGATAACGCAACATTCCTACCAAAATTCAGATATGCTGGGGAGCACTGGGTCACTTCATGGACAGAAGTCCTTATGGCCTGAGCTATGGAATGGATATATTGATCCCAAGCTCGGTGATCCGGGTAGGTATAGGACCTTAGAGCTGTGACAATACTGCGATTTACTCTCTCAGTATGATTTGCTTGTGGATGGTAGGCAGCATTGTAAAAGGTCTTTTGAACCTTATATTTAGCTAAAAGATCTTTAAAGGCCTTTGATACAAACTGAGGACCATTGTCACACGACACAATTTGGGGAACACCATACACCAGAAAGACTTGTTCCTCCAAATATTTTAAAATTGCTGGAGTTGTGGCCTGACGAAGAGGACAAACTAAAGGAAATTTAGTGAAATAATCCACAACTACCAGGCAATAGGTATTACCCTTGTAGCTCCGAGGATACGGTCCAATGAGATCCATTGAGATCATCTGCCAAGGAAAATTGATGTTCCTGAAGGAACCCATAAGTCCCGCTTGTGGTAGGTTACTTGGTTTACAAGTAGCACAAACCATGCATTTAGAAATGTACCTTTTAATAGACTTCCGCATGCCAGGCCAATAATATAATTCGGCAATACGGTGATAAGTCTTATAGAAACCAAAATGACCAGCCGTAACTTCATCATGAAACATATGCAGAATATTTTCCCTATTTGGCGTAGGTACAACAATTTTCCACTCCGACATATTGGATAAGGACTCTATCGGACTTAAGATGTGTTTATACAGAACATTATTCTCTACCTTAAAATCAGGATATTTTTGTGGGTCTTGAGTAACCCTATCAATCATATTCTGATACCACGCATCAGGAGTTAAAGAAGACAGATCTAGGACATTAATATCGTGGACACGTGAAAGAGCATCTGCGACCACTACCCCGTTTGCCTTTCTATGGACAATCTTATATGAATAGGCAGCCAGTTTGCATATCCATCGAGAAAGCCTCTGAGAAGGGTTTTTCATACTATGAAGCCATACCAAGGAACTATGGTCAGTAATTATAGTGAAATTACGACCTTCCAGATAATAACGGAATGCTTCTAACCCATGGATGATAGCTAAAAGTTCTTTCTCCGTAGTTGAATAGTTTTTCTGGGCCTTATTCAACTTCTTACTAGTATACGCTATGGGGTGTTCAGAGCCATCTTTCAACTGAAATAATACGCCACCAGAAGCGGTATTAGAGCAATCTGTCATCAGATAAAAGTGCTCATCAAAATTAGGTGACATCATGACCGGAGCGCTCGTTAAAGCATCTTTAACGCGCCTAAAAGCTTCGTCAGCCTCAGGAGTCAAAGTAATGCTCTGTCCCTTTTTCCTGTTCTTCAAAAGATCAGTAAGAGGTGACAACAAGGTAGAGTAGGACGGTACAAACCGGCGATAATAGCCACACATTCCCAATATCCTACGGACTTGGGTGGTGGTCTTAGGTATAGGAAAATTTTTGATAGCAACTATTTTCTCAGGATCAATCCTTAGCCCCTGGTTATCCACAACATAACCTAAGAACTTAAGACTAGGACGACAAAACTGACATTTATCCAGATTGATCGTTAGATTAGCTTCCTTAAGACGTAAAAATAACTTATCTAAAATTTCCATATGAAGGGAAAAATCAGGAGTGACAACCAAAATATCGTCCAAATAATAGAAAACATAGGGCTCTAACTGTGGACCAATGACTAAATCCATCAGACGACACATTGTCTGAGGAGCAGAAACAAGACCGAAAGGCATGGTGACAAACTGGAATAATCCTTTACCACTGACAGCAAAAGCAGTATATTTCTTGCTCTCTTCACTCAGTGGGATCTGTAAAAAGGCCTTAGACAAATCAATCGAAGAGATGTATTTGGCATTCTGAAGTTTGCTCAAAATCACGTCGATTCGGGGAATTGGATAAGCATCCCTGTTAGTGGTGATACTGTTTAGTTTTCGACCATCAAAGCAGATCCTGAAGGATCCATCCTTCTTCTTTGTTAACCAGAGTGGGGAACAATAGGACGACGTTGAATGTTCTATGATATTTAAAGCAAGCATCGAATCTACTTCTTTTTCTAAATCTGCCTGCCAGGCTTGAGGTATAGGATACTGATATAATCTGAACGGAGTAGGATTTCCCACCTCAATAGTGTGAGATATTAAAGACGTACGACCTAGTTTGTCTTTTGAAGAAAGAGTAGTAAATTTAGAGATCATGCTCTCTAATTGCCTTTGTTCAGAGCTAGATAAACTAGAAAAATCATGGATAGCACTAAGGGTAGATAAATTAAATTCAGATATGGAAAAAGAAAAATCAGAACAACTTAAGGTGCTATTGAAAGCATTGAAAAAGTCCATACCTAGAATTATAGAATTCTGCACGGAAGGAATAACATAAAATGTAATTTCTCTACATAAATCTGCCACGGTGATTTCAATTTGGAGTTTGCCCGTAATGGACTGAACTGTACCATCTGCAGTAGATACTTGCAAGGATGAAATGGGCATAATGGGAATACTAGAACTTTTCAATAAATTTAATGAATGTGCCCCTATCAGTGAAATATTAGAGCCACTATCTAACAAAGCTAAACACGATTGTCCTAAAATTTGAATAGGAAGATATGGCCTATTATCATTTTGTTTCCTAACTAATAATGAATTAATATCCAGATCTAAAGTATTTGGTTGTCTAGAACCGTTATATGGACCTAACCTAGACGTATCATCATCATTAACAAAACTAGAATCTAATACAGATAATGGAACTACATCACTATCACAATTATTATTGTTACGTTGAACACTACCAATCAAAGAAGAATTTGTAAATGAACATCTGTGATCATTTGAATCAAGCGAATCTAACGTATCATCTATAGAAATTAATTTCTGGTTTAATTTTGTTTTGTGGTGTGTGCTGTTTTCTTGAACGACACCCCCTTCCCTTTTCGTGAAGATGGGTTTGGATTGCTGGATGTGCTTGGTCCAGCAGTTTCGTTTGACGATGGGGTTGGATTCCCTGATTGGGTGTTGGACGGAGAAACGTTCAGGGGACGGACCTCCGAAGTCTCGTTTCCCGAACACTTCGAACAGTTTCTTTTAAGGGTGTTCTCTCGGCCACAACCATGGCAGAAAATACGATTTTGAGGAATCCCACAATTGTAAAACGGGTGACCTGGCTGATCACAATTCCAACAGACAAGAGAACTAACAACCGAAACATTATGATCATGGCCCTTATTTGGCCAAGAACGTTGCCTAAAGGAAGTTGGCTGAGAAGAAGAGTTAGAAGAGGATCGAGATGTGGATGGAGGTTGAGAAGACCAGGATAAAGTTTCCTCCAAACGTTTGCACTTTATAGTAAGGTCATCAATGTTCTGAATGTCCATAAGAGCTAATTGTTGATGATAAAAGGGTAATAGACATTTAAGGATGATTTTAATTTTAGCTAAATCTGACAAAGGAGTGTCTAAACGACTACACATACCTAATATAGTATTAATAAACATAGTAACAGATTCCCCAGGTTTCTGCTTATGATTCTTAATTTGATCTAGTAGGTCGTCCTGGAACGAGTACGGAAGAAAATCTGACTTCAACTTTTTAATCAGATCAGACCAACAAGAAAAATTACCCCTATTATTCCTAAACCAGGTAAAAGCTGTCCCGGTGAACAGTTCAGCAGACGCAGCAAACAAATCCTCTTCAGAAACACCTCTAGATACTCGAAGACATTCAACCCTTTCCAAAAATGACATCACATCAGTGTGCTGTTTTTCACCTGAAAAGGAAATACCCCATTTGTGTATTTGCACAGGTTTGGAGTAAGTGAAACTAGATACATTGACTGGAGCATTAGGAGTAGAGGTAGCTATGGGGTTAACTCTAGAATCAAGTTCACCCTCTAGTGTTAATATTCTAAGAGAAACAGATTTCTTGAAAGGTTCCTGTTCTTCTGTAGGACAGTGTAACAAGTGTACACGGGCAGAAATATGGCCTAGACGAGATGTTAATCGCGCATACTCTGTATCCTTTACAGTTCCCCTAAACTTTTCAATTTTTTTAGACAAGCTGTCCAATGTTTCAGTGATTCCTTTCTGTTGTTCCTCAAAAGGAATGGATACAGCTGAAATTTGGAGAAAACTCCTATTGCCCTCTTCTTGTTTCAAAGCACCCCTCAGAAGATTGCGTTTTTTATCGACAGTTGTCGACTCCTCGGGCATTATGTCTCTAATCTTTAATTCATAATCCAATTCATCCACCAGAAGATGTTCAGCTTTAAAAGCACACATGATGAGAGCAAAATTATTGACAAATAGTCCAAAGAACAGAAGTATGAAAGATACCTAAGTTTGCACGCAAAATATATATAATATATACCGAGAAAATATTAGCAACACACCAACAAAATCAAAATGGCCAGCAAAAAAAATAATATATATATAATGCAGTATATAATCAAATAATAAGATCAAATAAATGGATAAATAATCCAATAAATAATGTATACTCAAGTAAACCTACTACCTAAATACTGGAAGTAAATTTTTATTTATATGTAATTTACCACCACTCTAGAAAAAAAATATATATATCTAATAATAATAATCAACACTTAGTTGTACCTCCAACTATACCACTATTGACTGAAGAAATAAAATTACGTTATATGAATTATATTATTAATAGCAACATTAAATATAAGTTCCCAATAAAAATTCAAATTTAACCCAGAATGTAAGTTGCACAAACCTATACTATAATGAGGTCCCAAAATATAAACAAATATCAAAACAGCGTATAAGAATACCTGATATGTATCAGAAATTAAAAATAAAATAAATAAATAACGAGATGTGTATAGAGATACCAAACGGAAATAACAAAGAAACTTGAGATAAAAAGAGAAGAATTGACCTAAATGAATACTGTCTCAGACCAAAAATAAGGCCACCACGTTGGGAAGCCGATGTAACCAGAAAGAAGAAGATTTTCTGTTGGAGTGAATGCACAGAGAGTGATAAACTCCAACAGAAGTAGGAAAAAGTAGATCTACTTATGTAGCCAAAGGAACAACAATGTGGCTTCTGCGTTGAAGAAGCTGAAGTCTCAAATACTACTTTGCAGTAGTACTTGTATGGAAAGATGCTAAGACGAAGAGTATAGAATTGATATAGGACTGAAGATGAAAATTAGGAATAGATAGATGTAACTTGAATAGCTAGCTCAATATGCAAGAGAATGGCCACTTGACACTCAAGGAAGGATTCGGCCAATTTGCACGGCTATTTCTGGCTGGACAATAAATTAAAGGAAATGTCAATGATGGCTAGAAAAGAAGATATTAAGACAATGTTCACAAAGTAGATAGGGTAAATATAATAATATAATGAAAATAGAATAAATTTTTGGGCGCCAGAAGAAGGATAACTGGGTTAACCCTCTTCCAGGTATTCTACGCTGCTATAGAGTATATTAAATTTGTAATAAAAGTATATTAAATGTACAAATATAAAGGAGTAATATGAGAAAAAAAATATGCACAATAAATATATATTTATTAAATTTAACTACTAGATGTTCACAATCTCCGAGTTAAGACAAGTAACTAGTCTGTGACTCTAAAATGACAAAAAAAATGATACTAGTGAAAGTCAATTACAAAATTATCACACAAATGTGATCTAAGAATAATCTTAATAAGGTTAGAAAATCTGAAGAAGGGTACCTCTAATACAGAAAGTACAACTTACACCTAGGTTAGTAGAACCTTCACCAAATAATAATTGTACGTTTATAATACGTACACCTTAATTAAATACTACCTGATATCGTAAATAATATATAAATAACTCAATGTGAGTTGGACAGGCACAAGCCTTTATCGAATAAATTAACCTACGGTTGGATACAACAGATCCTTTTCTAACTCGTAGTTTATAATAATAATAGCAAGTGAAACCAGAAACAATTCTGAGGGAATAGAGTCCAGAAGTTCATAGGAATTTAATAAGTTAAAGTTAAAATAAAGTTAATAATTGAAATTTTGAATAATATTTGAAGTTAATTTTGAAAAATCTAATTCAACCTATACTAAAATAATGAAATGAGTTTAAATAATTATATAAAAATGGAAACCAGCATAAAAATAATCAAAATATGAGTACCGACTACTATTGTAGGGGAAAATATCTGAGCTCAGAGATCTTTACCTTAGATATTGCAGAGTATTGGGGAACGCTATTAATTAAATATTATGTTGTTAAGGAAAAAATACCATAAAAACATACAACAGGAAAAATGTGTGTGCAATTGAACTATAAAAATGTACTAAATATCACAAAAACAGTCTGTCTTTACTAAGAGCACAGTAAATGTTCCCAAACAAACCCCTTTTACACAATCTTCGAGTTGATGTAAGGAGCACCCAAGGGTGCTAACTCTCGCTAGCAGCTGTCCTGCTGGAGGTACAGGAGAGGAAGACTGGTAGAAAGCAGCTGAAGGTACTCAAGACTGGTGGAAAGCAGCTGGAGGTACTCAAACGAAAATGTGGGGAAATAATCCAGGCTGGTCGCCTAGTGATTGTTTCTCTCAGTGTGGTCTGGCCTTGGTGTTGTTGTTAGGTGACCTTAAGATTTCATGGTAGGTGCGGGGCGGAACTCATTGTATATAATATTCTCCAAAATTCTTCAACTTCACTGTTCACTGCTGGATAACTTCACTATAGTATTTATGGTAATCTTTAATACATTTGGAACTTTGAATTATAGGTGAATAATTTCGTTCAAACGACCCCGCAACGCTACCTAGACCGTACACTGGAGAACAATGGCCCGTTCACGGCCTTCAGTTACCAGCTGAAATTCTTCGTACCCCTCTCCTAATCATTAACTGTCAACGCGAGGGAACCAAGGTTGCCACGTTTAAATGTGAAATCAGTAAGCATTTAACAATTATGTGTTTGCTTTATGTTGTATCTTAATAAACATTGAAAGAAATTAATCCCGAAAATATTTAAATAATATTTTCAATGATTAAATATTATCTTCCCAACAATACTTGATTCTATAAGGGGCGGAACGCCACAGTATTTTGAGTTAAATAAATTTCATATATTCTTCTTTTTGCGGCAATTAGTTTCATTCAAAAATTATTTTTTTGACCACTCTATATAAATAACGATGTTAATATTTATATTACTGAATAGAGAATTAAATACACTTTGAAATGAGCTACCACACGATCCCTATTCCCATTTAAAAAAATCATCGATGACGTCATGACGGCCAAATCACTGACGTCACTATTGTGGGATATACGTCAAAAAATCATAACTTAAAAATAAAAATCGACCTGTCAGAGCTTTAACTCTGAAAGTAATTAAGTCATGAGATAATATACCGTTTCCACACTTTATGAACCCACTGTATAACTTTTTGTACGTAACTAAACAAGTAAACTCAGTTTTAACTTTTATCTTACATTATATAAGTAGGATATTCAGAAAAAATATCACAGGTCATGATAAGCTAATTATGGGGATTAAAATATCATAAATATTATCCATTTTCCATGTTTATTTGTCTTTCTCAAGATACCTCGAGTATTTAACTATGAAAATTATTCTCGTTAAAAAAACAACACTTTTTACAATTATAGATTTGAATATAATGGAGGACACAAAGCTGTTACACATTTATGTAAATGGAAAATAGTAGGCTGAAAACTTCAGTGCAAACATAAGAGGAGCACGAAGACTATCTTAAAACAATGAACTTTTTAAAAAATATTAGAGTTTTTAATGATGTTACTGAGAGAGGTGTAAAATTGATGCAAGACATTTCATTGTCCCTCACAAAAGATGAAAAAGCAGGCAAAGTGTGTTACAAACAAGTAGTGGAAAACCACAGAAAGTATTTTACCGATTTCAGAAAGGCAAATTTGATTATTCTTTAAACAAACTTTTACTGATGTAGTTACTATTTTCCATTTAAATCAAATTGTAACAGCTTTGTGTATTCCTTTATATTCAAATGTACAGTGCGTTCATAAAGTAAAGCATAAATTCATTATTTCCTAAACCGGCGACTTTAAGGAAAAATCCCGAAACAGGTCGATTTTTATTTTTAAATTACGACTTTTTGGCATATATATCATAATAGTGACGTCATCCATCTGGACGTGATGACGTAATTGATGATTTTTTTAAATGAGAATATGGGCCATGTGATAGCTCATTTGAAAGGGTATTTAATTTTTTATTCACTAATATAAACACTAACAAAATTATCTATACAGGGTGTCCAAAATTTTTTTTTAAATTAAATTAATTGACACAAAAAGATAAATGTACCTATGTAATTTGTTTCATTCTAAATACATTTTACTGCTGGCAGAAAACATAAAAATACTTTATTTAAAAAATGAACATTGATTTTTGCTTAAACGTAATGTTCAAATTTCCAAGAGGCAGGTGAGTGGCAGCTTTAACATTGAATTTAAGCGAAAATCAATATTTATTTGTCAAATAAACATGTTTTTCCTGTTTTCTGACAACCGTAAAACGTATTCTGAATTAAATAAATTACATACATTCTTCTTTTTGTCTCAATTAATTTAATTAAAAAAACATTGTTTGGACACCCTATATAAATAATTATGTTAATGTTTATACTATTCAATAGAGAATTAAATACCCTTTGAAATGAGCTATCACATGACCCCTATTCTTATTAAAAAAAAATCATCGATTACGTCATCAAGCCCAGCTGGATGACGTCACTAGTATGATGTATATGCCAAAAAATTGTATTTTAAAAATAAAAATCGACCTGTTTCGGGATTTTTCCTTAAATTCGCCGGTTTACGAAATATTGAATTTATGCGTTACTTTATGGACGCACTGTATAACCAGTTATAAAAATGGGTGCTGCAGTCTATCGAGAGAATCGGTGTATAAGCTGTAATATTTCAATGCCGACAAAAAAATGTTTACAAAGTGAGTAAAAGTGTAACAGTGTGTGATATTCTCCATGTTCCGATCTCTTCTTGAATATGTTGTGTATCCAAAAATTATGCTTCCATTTTCTAGATTTTTTTCTTCTTCTTCTTCCTCTTCTGCTAACAAACAAGCAATAATGACTTTTGTTCTTCATCGCATTCCTCCATTCTCACACACAGTTTCCGCAGGTACCTACAATCACTACAAAAATCCGAATGAAGTGGCATCGGCAATCCGATTGCTGATACTTTTTTTATTTATTAAGAGGAAACAGTAACGATCAACAGGTAGCGAAAACGCGTTCCAAGATTGCGGCTGTAATTTTGAATATTTTTTCGAGATATTTGGCACACGTATTCGTAATACCGGGTGTCCACTTATATTTTCCCCCATTTTAACTGCCTATAACTTCTAAACGGCTCAAGATAGAAATATGCGGTTTTCGCTGCAATGTTTTATTTTAGTAAAAGTTTTGTCTGAATGGATTGAATTTTTTATATCGCTTTCAAATACAAAAAAAATGTCGGATTTTTGAAAAAAACGTTGTTGACTTTTTTTTAATGGAACACCCAGTATATTTTTTTGTAAATTGAAAGAAAGGTCATTCACCTATCTAGCGATATAAAGTTTTTCAAAATCGGTTGTCAAATGACTGAGTAATTAATTTTTAAAATGAGAGATGCAACATGGATATTACATACCTAAATAACATAACTAAGCAAATTGATATTATGTTATGTGATTTCCACATTAGACCAGGGCGCATCTGTAAAAATATTAGTACATTTGGACGTTGAGAGGCGACTCAAATTTTTTTGCAGGAATTGCTTGAAAATAACTCAAATAATAATATTTGAGTTATCCTCCCTCTCAAAAAGGTCCGGAACATTGTTTAAATAATCAAAATGTCAAAAAACGAAGGAAAATTTCGATTTTTTTCTTCGTTTTTTTATTATAACTTTAAAAGTATTCATTTCCGAGAAAACTTGTACTGACATAAAAGTTGCATAATTAAATTTCCAACAATATAGAATTGGTTAAAAATTTAAAAAATAGTCACCCTTGTTGCAAACTAGCAATTATTGCGAAAAAACCACACAAAAACAAGTATTCGCATTTTACATTTTTCAACCATTTATACTACACTTAGGACCTTCATATTTCATTCACAGAAACTTTATGATACAGTAAAACAATACTGTAAATTTAATTAAGATTGGTTAAATAGATTTTGCAAAATAAATTTTGCAATCCAGCTTTCGCAAAAAAAATTCATTTTTTCAAAATGTTACAGGACTGAAAATAAAGCAGATAGCAAGTTGAGATTTTTTTTGCTTATAGAAGTGTACTGTACCTTTCATTTGCAATTTGCAAAACTAAAATCGATTTACTACTACGGCGTCAGGAATTTTTTTAAATAAACATTAATTATTGGTGCTACGCGCAGGACAGCGGATAGTTTGCTCTGATTGGGCATTCCAATGACCTTTGATAATGATTGATGCATTTTAATTTTTATTATATTTCGATATAAATAAATAAATTTGTTTATTGCAAAATAAAAACACATACCCTATCCTTTGAAATAACACGTTTTTTAGCAAAAACTTTCTTTGTTGATATATTTTAACTTAGAGAATAAAAGTTAATTATTTTTAAACATATGCAATTGTTTAAACAATATTTCACAAACAATAATAAAATTAGTTTGATTTTTGTGGAATTAAAATATTAAAATACAACAAAATATAGAGTAAGAAAATAATATATTAGATAAAGATTGGAAGAAATTTTGGTGGAAATCAACTTGCGTGAATCAAACACCGCTGTCCGGCGCGTAGCACCAAAAATTAATGTTTATTTAAAAAATTTCCTGACGCCGTGGTAATTAATCGATTTTAATTCTGAAAATTGCAAATGATAGGTACAGTACACTTCTATAAGCAAAAAAAAATTCAACTTGCTATCTGCTTTATTTTCAGTCCTGCAACATTTTAAAAAAATGAATTTTTTTTGCGAAAGCTGGATTGCAAAATTTATTTTGCAAAATCTATTAAACCGATCTTAATGAAATTTACAGTGCTATTTTACTAAATCACAAAGTTTTTCTGGGTAAAACATGAAGGTCCTAAGTGTAGCATAAATGGTTGAAAAACGTAAAATGCGAATACTTGTTTTGTATGTTTTTTTTCGCAATTATTGCTATTTTACAACAAGGGTGACTATTTTTTAAATTTGCAACCAATTCTATATTATAGGAAATTTAATTACGCAACTTTTATGTCAGTACAACTTTTCCCAGAAATGAACAGTTTTAAAGTTATAATTAAAAAACCAATAAAAAAATCGAATTTTTCCTTTCATATTTTGACATTTTGATTATTTAAACAATGTTCCGGACCATTTTGAGTGGGAGGATAACTTAAATATTATTATTTGAGCTATTTTCAAGCAATTTCTGCAAAAAAATTTGAGTCACCTCTCAACGTCCATCTCAAAACAGATCCGCCCTGGACTACATTGCATCTCTCATTTTAATAATAAATTGCTCAGTCATTTGACAACCGATTTTAAAAATTTTTATATTGCTGGATAGGTAAATGAACGTTTTTTCAAGTTTTTAGGTAAATGACCATTTTTTATATCGTTTTTAAATATAAAATGGCGGAATTTTGAAAAAAAAATGTTATTGACTTTTTTTATTAAAACACCCAGTATATTTTTTCGTAACTTGAAAAAATGGTCATTTAACTATCCAGCGATAAAATAAAACATTTCAGCGAAAACCGCATATTTCTATCTTAAACCGTTTAGAAGTTATAGGCAGTTAAAATGGGGGAAAATATAAGTGGACACCCGGTATAATAAAGAATGGCGGTACAGAGAACAATTTGAAAAATATATTATTATGTGGAAATTACTCTGTAATTAAATACAATATTAAAAAAATGAGCCTGTACCGCCATTAAGAGGAACAAAAAAATACACTTTCTTCAAATAATCTTTTTTATCCGATGCCTAGATTTTTTGTCATTTTGGAACTACTAAAATTTTTTATTTCATTAGTAGTTCCAAAATCACACAAAATCTAGGCATCGGATAAAAAAGTTTATTTGAAGAAAGTGTATTTTTTTGTTCTTGTTAATGGCGGTACAGGCTCGTTTTTTTAATATTGTATTTAATTACAGAGTAATTTCCACATATTAATATATTTTTCAAATTGGGCTCTGTACCGCCATTCTTTATTATATTACGAATACGTGTACCAAATATCTCGAAAAAATATTCAAAATTACAGCCGCAATCTTGGAACGCGTTTTGGCTACCTGTTGATCGCTACTGTATCACCTTAAGCGCAACAGGCCTTGTAGGCCTAGGGCTAAAATGTTTACATTTCTGATTACATAAATAATATAATAAGTAACTTAATATAACTTACATAACTTATAAAACTTATAAATTTTATTTAATTACACTTCAGTCTTTTAATACACTCCTTCACCACCTCTCTCCATCTTCTTCTGTCCAATGCTAGTTCTTTCCATCTCTCAATGTTACTTTTCTTCAAGTCTTCATACACACTGTCCTTCCATCTTTTGCTTGGCCTGCCTTTCCTCTTCTTTTGTATTGGTCTTCGTGAGAGTACCATTTTTGGCATTCGTTTACTTCCCATTCTCTCGATGTGCCCCAAGTATCGTATTTTCTGTGCTTTGATCGTCGTCGTGATCGTTGGCTCTTGATATAGTCCTTCCAATTCTTTAATGGTTCTTCTTCTCCACTGACCTTCTATTTTCACACCTCCATATATTGCTCTTTGCATTTTTCTCTCTCATCCTTCTAAAAGGCCTGTTTGTGACTTTTTGAGCACCCATGTTTCGCATGCGTATGTTACTGTAGGTCTGATAACAGTCTTATAAATTCTTATTTTTGTTTTTCTTGATACGTATTTTTTATTTCCTTAAGCTATTCTTGCCTTTATATCCCCTTCTTCATGACCATTTTCATCCATTTTGGCTCCCAGGTAAATAATTTCTTTGGCTCTTTTGAACGAGTATGTTTTTTCTCCATCTATTTGTACTATAATGTTATTCTCTTTTTCTTTTTGGATCTCTCCCATTATCATATACTTTGTTTTTTCTTCATTTATTTGAAGTCCGATTTTTTGGCTTCTGTTATTATGTTTTTCATTAACTTTTGTAGTTCTTTTTTGCTTGTTGCTAATAGCGTCAGATCATCTGCAAATGCTATGCATTGGTGGCCGTTTTTAAATATCGTTTCTTGCATGTTTATTCTGCTTTTCCTGATTATTCCTTCCAATGTTAGATTTAATGCCGTTGTTGATAGTGGGTCTCCTTATCGTAATCCTTCCTTGGTTTCAAACTTTTTGGATGTATCCAAATCCGATCGCTGTCGATACAGTGGACGCAGTGTGAAAAATTAATCCGTTTGATGCGATCCGTCCGATGCGTACGATGCGGACCTGTGGTCGCTTAGCTTAAGAGGAACGTTAACAAATCCGTCGTGACGGGGAAAATTACATTCACAACGGTCGCTGACTGGCCCAGCGGTTCTCAACCACCGTGTCGCGACACACTGGTGTGCCGGAAGAACCTATCAGGTGTGTCGCGAGATTTACGAATACGATATTTTTATTTATATTTTTTTACTTTTTATAATATACCAATCATGCATTCAACCAAATTTCGCACTAATTTTATGTATTCTATCTGTTTTGTTTTTTGCTTGTTATGTTCTTACGAAATAAAAAATAATATGCTGAATATATTCATCTGTACTTACCTACCACTAGCAAAAATTTTTATATATAAGGGTGTCGCGAATCTGTAAGGAGTACGTTAGTGCGTCGCTGAGTAAAAAAGGTTGAGAACCGCTGGACTGGCCTATAGGTGCGACTTCCACGCAAAATATGATTCTCTTCGACCTAATGGCGGTACTTTACGTATTTTCTTGGTCATGTTATTTACGTACATAATTAGTTTTGCATGTAGTATTTATTAAATAATTATAAAACATGTGCAGGTATTTTAAATATTGTATTAATTTTTTCAAAACACTACAAGAATGGAATTCAAAAGAACGACAATATTAACCTTCACTATTAAAAATTTACAGATAGAAATAAGTTTCATTTTGTAATTATAATGAAGATTTCTTTTGAATTGGTTAAATAAACACTCATTTACATGTAAAACAACAAACGAAAAAACAACAGAGTTACTTAAAAATTATAATGGAAAATTTAAATGCCCAGTAGAGGAGTCACTTTTATAGTTATATTTCACAATATTTCAATTAAAAGGATGTAATTGCAGATCGAAACATAGTTTGTAATTCCGAACAACATTTTTCAATATTGTGAAATATGATTTTACGTACAGTGTATCAACGAATGGACACTAAATAGAAAAAAAGAACGGAATAACCACATAATCAGAATTGGAGAGACACGTGTGGTCAAAATAGCAAGAGAGAAATCGATAGAAGAAGTATCGTCCGGCCGCGCAAAAGATAGACCTTTCATAGAGGAATCAATCCGTCAATGAACAAGCAGAATTGCTTATAAAGAGGAGGAAGAAGAAGAATATTGTGAAATATAAAGGTACTTTACTCTTGAGCGAAATTAATATTTTTGACATACCTCGTATAAAATTGATACAATTTAATATCTGATAGTTACATCTTAGATATTGAAGAATAAAAAATACTCTCAATATCTAAAAACGCAACTCTACGACCAATGTATTCTTCCGGTCCTTACATATTGATGTCAAACATGGACGTTCACAAAAGCGAATATGGACAGAATTGCGAAAACATAAAGAGCAATATCAACATAATTCAGGTTTATGCCCCAACATCGGACTTAACAGAAGAAGATATAGAAATGTTCTACGCAGAACTTAAACAACTGCTTAGGAACGTGAAGAGACATGAAGTAAACCTCATAATGGGCGACTTTAATGCCAAGATAGGGAGAGGCAGAGACGACGATTTAATAGGCCCGTACGGCCTGGGAGAGAGAAATGACCGAGGCGAACGACTATATCAATTTTGCCAAGAGGAAGATATGAAAATATCTAATACCTGGTTCAAGCTACCACCTAGACGATTATATACATGGAAAGCCCCAGCGGACCGCCCCGAGAGTATAGTTCGAAACCAGATCGATTACATAATGGTTAACAAAAGATTTGGATCATCAATAACTAGAACTTGTACATACCCTGGCGCCGATGTTCCATCAGACCATGTCCTTCTCTTAGCAGAAATAAAAATAAAAATCACTAATATGAGGAGACCTAAACCAGAACCAACAATAGACTATGCTAAACTTAAAGATGAGAATACCAGAAGAGAATTAAGTATGAAATTAAACAAAGAACTAACAAAGAATACAAAAGTAGAACTAGAAAGAGAAGTTAATTTGGATAACACATGGAGAGCCATAGAGGAAACAATGACGGATACAGTTAAAAAAGAATTAGGTTATAAACAAAAACTACAAAAGAAAAGTTGGATGACTGACGAAATCCTGGCAATGTTCGAAGAAAGAAGAAAACATAAAAACCAAGGGAACCGAGACAAATATCGAGAACAACAACAACGCATAAGAAGAGAGATAAGAACGGCAAAAAATAAGTGGCTAAAGAAACAGTGTGAGGAAATGGAACAGTTACAAAAACTACATGATGACCACAACCTACATAAGAAACTAAAGGAGGTAGCTGGAATATACAGAAAAAAGAAATTTTCTAACTTAGAAAATGAACAAGGAAAAATGGCACAAGATGATAGAGAGAGGAAACTCATATGGGAAAAATACATCAAAAATCTCTTTGCAGACGAGAGGCCTGAGATAGAAGTCGTTCAGGAACAAGTGATAGATATTAACAACCTATCTGGTCCCGAGATCACAATTGAAGAAATTACTAGAGCAATAAATACCTCGAAAGACGGGAAAGCAGTTGGACCTGATAAAATTCCTGTTGAGTTACTCAGATTGTTATATGAAGAGGGAATTACGATACTCCAAAGATTTTTCAACCAAATCTATAAAAAAGGAAAATTCCCTGTCCAATGGCTTGTATCTACCTTTATCCCTTTGCCAAAAAAGAACAACGCAACAAAGTGTCAAGAGCACCGACTGATAAGTCTGATGAGCCACTCTTTAAAAATATTCCTCAAAGTTCTTCACTACAGAATCTCCACAAAATGCGATAAGGTTATTGGTTGCTCACAATTTGGATTTCGAAATGGCCTGGGTACCAGGGAAGCACTAGTTGCAACCCAAGTGCTAGCTCAGAACTGCTACGATCAAAGGAAAGATGTAATGATGTGCTTTATAGATTATGAAAAAGCCTTCGATCGAGTACAACATCATAAACTCGTACATATACTGAAACAACTCGACATAGATCAAAAAGACATTCGTTGCATAGAGGCTCTTTACTGGAATCAAACAGCTGTCGTCAAGGTGGACAATGAAACAACGCAAGCTCAAAAAATTCTCAGAGGTGTAAGACAGGGATGCATTCTCTCCCCACTACTGTTCAATCTATATTCAGAAAGTATCTTCCAGGAAGCTCTTGAGGAATGCGAAAGCGGCATCAAAGTGAATGGTACCTGGGTCAATAATATACGATATGCGGATGATTCGGTCTTAATAGCAGACAATATAGAAGACCTCCAAAACCTTCTTAATAAAATTGGAGAGCATAGCGAGAACATGGGACTTAGCATCAACATAAAAAAGACAAAGTTCCTTATAATCAGCCGTCAATTATGTCAACATCAAAATGCAAGACTAGCATATAACAACCAAGATGTAGAGCGCGTAAGAAAGTTTAAGTACCTGGGAACCTGGCTATGTGAAGACTGGATGTCGGATATGGAAATTAAATGTCGGATAGAAAGAGCCAGAAGTGCATTCATGAAATTCAGAAACGTCTTTACGAACTCTGACTTTGACCTAAACCTAAGATTAAGATTCACAAAATGCTATATATGGTCGGTGCTCCTATATGGCATGGAAGGATGGACTTTAAAAATAAACACAATGAATAAGCTAGAGGCATTTGAGATGTGGATCTATCGACGAATCCTTAAAGTTCCCTGGACCGCAAGAATAACAAATGAAGAAATCCTGAGAAGAATTGGTACAGAACGACAACTGATGTGCACAATTAAACAGAGAAAAACGGCATACCTGGGACACATAATTAGAAATGAAAGATATCAGTTTCTGCAAACCTTAATTGAAGGAAAGATCGAAGGAAGAAGGGGAGTGGGCAGGAAGAAAATGTCATGGCTCCGTAATGTCAAACAATGGACAGGACTAAAAAACATAGGAGACCTAATACATACTGCAAGGGATAGAGAAAAATGGTCAAACGTGATCGCGAACATCCATTAGTGGATTGCATAAGAAGAAGAAGAAAGAGCAATGGAAAGGCAAATGATCAACATAAGACTGTCAGATAGAAAAAGGAAGTCCTAGGTAAGAAATATTACAACAGTTAAGGATGCTACTCGTCAAACAGCTAAACTCAAATGGAAATTTGCCGGTCATACCATTAGACAAAAAGACGAAAGATGAAATAAAATTATTACAGAGTGGAGACCATGGACATACAAACAAAAGAGAGGGAGACCACAGATGTGATGGGTAGATGACCTAAAACACCAAGCCGGCTCAAAATGGATGCGCATGGCTCAGGATAGAGAAAGATGGAGGAGCGAAGAGGAGGCCTATGTGCAATATTGCATGTCGCAGGTCTGATAGATAGATAGACATCTTAGATGTTATACCATGCAGAGCATTTCATGAAGGATGACCATTTTTTTGTAAAATTGATGATAAAAAAGCTTTCCATAGGTTTCAAGTTACGCAGACATACTGTATAAGAGTACAAAAATGTTTTTTAACATTTATTATTTTTCAATTACAAATTCATTATTTTCATTAGTATGAGAATAGAAAAAAAACACATAAAATTATCATATAGCCCTTTAAACTTGAGTAATATTTATTTATTTATTTCACGGGCAAGCCCAATTCTATAAAAATACATTACATTTTTTAATTGAACATAAAGTGTTACATAAATACATAGTATACAGATAAAAACAATAACATAATATAATATAAAAAACAGACATATACAAATATAAATATAATATAGAAGTAAATATGTAATAGGAAATCAAGCAAGCAAGCATAGTGATTTAACCCAGCCTGAGAGACTTGCTCACCCCTAGAGAATGACATTCGGGTGATACAATTCATTGGGGCGAGGAGGATTAACTCCCGTAAGCAGGAATCACTCCACCCCGCTTCAATGCTCCAGACCATCCACTTACCCCCCGATAGCACTCTGATGCGCTATAGGGGCTCTCAATCAGCAAAGTGCTTATCATATGGGAGTCTTGGGTACACGGACTCCCATATGAAATCCTACCCCGATCAATGCAGGCCAGCGTGAGGCGCTCTATTCCCGCTATCTCTAGTGACTTATCTTCGATCTGTTTTGCTTGCTCGGGCGCCGAGTCCCCGCTCTGGGCTATGTACAGTTCGGCGACTCGGCGCTCGAGGATGTGGGCCCCTCATGCCCTTTTTTGGGTTTTGTTACTAATATTTTTTTTTGTGGCTTTCGCCTATTGTTAATATTTTATTGATTTGTTTAGTGGCTGAAGCCGTTTTGAAGTTTTTTGTATATTTTTTTTGAGGGATGTCTGAAAATTATAAAAATCAACATTAATAAATATAATGAGATGCCAAAGGTGAGCAAGTTGTCTTCTTTTGATAGAGCTACGATTATCTAGCCTTTATTATATATTTAATAATATTTGTTGTTTGGGTCTCCTATGTTTCCATCTATGGTACACATCATACCTTAATATCTCTTGCAAGATCCGGTTTGGGTGGTCTTCTAGCTCAGCAAATTTTGTTCTGGCTTTTTCCTCCATAATATCCAGTACTCTTATTTGTTTTAGGTCTCTAAATAAGAACCGTTCGGCGACGTATCTGGGCACGTTTGCAGCTTCTCTGAGGCAGTTGTTGTGTGCCGCTTGTATCTTCTTTTTGTTACTTTGACTTATGTGACCCCATGCAAGAGATGCGTATGTAATTATTGGCAGTATAATGCTATTTATCAGTCTTAATTTTGTTTTCATACCTAATTTGCTTCTTCTTCCTGTGAGTCCTCTTATTGCCGATCTGGCCGCTGCTGTTTTCTGGACTGTTGCGTTGACATGTGATGTGAATGTAAGACCTTGGTCCATTGTGACTCCTAAATATTTAACTTCGTTTTGCCATTCGATGGGTCTGTCTTGCAATGTTAGCTGTTCTTCTGGGTTATCTCTTCTCTTTTTGAAGATAACCGCTTGGGTCTTATCTGGATTTATTGCTATTTTCCATTGGATACTCCATTCTTCTATTGTATCCAATGCCGTCTGTAGATTTCTTACAGCTATATCTAGGTTCATATGTTTTGCAGCAATTGCAGTGTCGTCTGCATAAAGGCTGATCAATGTTCCGGGTGTTCTTGGAACATCTGCTGTATATATGGTATACAGAAGGGGTGATAAAACTGCCCCCTGTGGTACTCCAGCTTCCGGCATTCCGTGTTCTGATAGAACTGGTCCTATCCGGACCCTGAACTTCCGGTCGCTTAGGTACGAGGAGATGAGTTTCGTCATGGCCCCGCTGTATCCATAATCTCTCATTTTGTATGTCAGTCCTTCATGCCACACTCTATCAAAGGCTTTGCTTACATCCAGAAAGGCTGCTCCCGTATATTGTTGGTCATTGAATCCAGCTACTATATATTCGGTAAGTCTTAATATTTGAAGTTCGCTGGAATGTTGAGCTCTGAATCCAAACTGTGATTCTGGGATTATGCCTAGCCTGTCTGTCTCTGATTGGAGCCTGGTTTGGATGACCCGCTCCACTATCTTACTGACTGCTGGAAGTAAGCTAATCGGCCTGTAATTTTGAGGAAATATGTGGTTCTTTCCTGGCTTGGGTATCATAATTACATGGGCTTCCTTCCATCGATTTGGGAAGAGCCTGTATCTTAGTATTGCGTTTGTTATATTTGTCAAATACACAACGGCTTTCTGTTAGTGATTGCGTCTGGACCAGGTGCTTTCTTTGGTGAACTTTTTCGAATCAGTTCACTTATTTCTCTTGGTGATGTGGGATTTATTATTTCTTCTTGTTCTTCGGGCGTTTCTAGTTCTGTTTCTTCGACTTCTTCGATAAAGTCTATATCTTCGTCTTGGTGATAATTCAGTGTACACTCTCTTTCAAGTGTCCTTCTCATCACCTCGGCTTTATCTTCTTCTGTGTAGACGATCCCATTTTCTCCATGTAGTGGGGGAATGGGTTTTCTATCGTTTCTTAAAGTTCTTTGGAGCCTCCATATTTCTTGCATATTTTGGCTCCTTTCCTCCATTTCTTTTATGTAGTTTTCCCACTTTTGGCTTCTATGGTCTATTAGTGCCTGTTTGACTTGTCGATTCAGTCGATTTGCCCTATTTTTATCTTCCTGGTTTCTTGTTCTTCTGGCTCTCTTTTTGGCTCTGTTCTTTTCCCTTATCATTTCTTTTATTTCCTGATTTATGTCTCTAAATCTTCCCATATGAATTTCATATTCTTCTTCAGTAGTGCTATTTCTTAGTGCTTCTTTTATGATGTTTTCGAGCTCTAGGACTTTTTCCTCTATTTCTTGTGGATTGTCAATTGTAGGAATGTTTCCAATTCCTATGCTCACTAGGCGTCTGAAGTTAGACAACTTGGTTTTCTTTCTTTTCTTTGTTGTTCTGTTATCTTCTTCCCATGTACCTATTTCTATGAGTATGGGGTTGTGGTCTGCTGATCCTTCGTTTAAGGTTCGGATGTCTGTTTGTAGTCCTAGGCTTTTGGCCACTACTATATCTAAATGGGTTGGTAGAGCATTTCCAGGAAAGTATGTTGGTTCGATGGGCCCAATCACCATGGTGTCTTCGTTGTTCACTAGATAGTTATTCAGTATTCTACCGTTTCTGTTTGTAGCTCTATCGTTCCAGTTAGGGGATCGGGCGTTTAGGTCTCCTATTATTATGGACGGTTCTTCGGCGTTCAGGAACGTATTCAGGTCGTCGTCGTTTAAAGGATCTGTTGGCCTTACATATGCTGAAGTGATCCTTATTTCACCTTGTCTCATCTGGACTTTTATTGTTGTTGCTTCCATAGTGTTTAGTGGTGGCGTATGTTGTAATGTATGATTTATTCCTTTTCTCACTAGGATAGCAGTTCCTCCTGAATTTGCTCTGTGGTCGTTCCTGTAGATGTCGTATCCTGGAAACTTGATATTGATGGTATGAGTTAGTTTAGTTTCTTGCAATGCTACGACATCCATTTCATATCTATTTATTAATTCGTCCAGCACGTTTGTATTAGTTCTTATGCCGCCTGAATTCCAGGAGCCTATCTTCAGGTATCCCCTAGTTTCGTGCCTTAGTTCAGTGCTATTTTTACATTTTTAATCGCTTCACTTACCGTTTTTATGACTAGCTCTTCTATCATCGTGGCCAGTCCTTTTTGTTGTTCTTTTGAAATTAGTATGGTCGAATCTGTTGTTGGGTTTTGGGTTGGTTTGGTGATTTGGGCGTACGATTGCCCATTGTTTCTTTTAGGTTGTTGTGTTCTGTTTTCTATTGTTATTTGTCTGGGTCTTCCCCAGGCAGGTATCTTTGGGCATCCTCTATAACTTGCCGGGTGTTGCCCTTGGCAATTAGCACATTTTGCTTTTTGTTCTGCTGGAATTTGGCAGAATTTACTCTTGTGATTTTCTCCGCACTTTACGCACCTAGCGTCTTTGAAGCATGCATTTTGGGCGTGGTGGAAGCCCTGGCAATTAAAACATTGAGTTGGTCCGTTGCTCTTTCTTAGATCTTCTATTACTACTCTCATGTACATAAGGTTGGTAATTTTCTTGGCTTTGGGTACGTCTTCTTTTTCCACTGTAATTATAAACATTGGCAGAGATTTTTTGTCTGCCTTCCTAGACTTCATGTTTGTTACGTTAATTGTATTTATTTCATGTTTATTTAATAGTTCCGTTTGTATATCTATAGGTTTTGTATTTGAGGGAAGTCCTCTAATAACCATTTTGGGCTTGATATCTTCGTCTAATGGGAAGGCGATCCACTGAATTTTGATTTCTTTGTTATAATCTTCCAAGATATGGGTAAATTTTCTATAATCTTCAGGGCATTTTGTTTGAATGAGTGTTTCTCTTCCGTTTTTGGAGATTTTATTGTCTGTGTATATCTTTTGAGTTTCAGCAATTTTCAATATTGTTCCTGTTTCGTTTACTGTTTGTAGTTTTATGACGGGTGGTTTTGGTTTGGACCTGTTGATAGTGCTTTCTTGATTGTTTTGTTCGGTGATAAGGATATTATCAATTTCGCTTGTTTCCATTGTCTCTTCCCTGCCCTTATTCGGTAGGGAAGGAAATAGTTCTTGTACCTTAGATGTTGATGGCACGCTGTTGTCTTTTCCGACCTTTTTTGGCAGGGAAGGGAAATCTTCATTTGTTTTTGTTGTGGGTGTTATGGGTAAATTTTTTGTATTTGCGATGTTATTATTAGTATCTTCAATTTTTTTCTTTGGGATTGCTGTCATCGATTTTTTTTCATTTATTTGTATATCGGTTGTCTGGTTTTCGTTTTTAAGTTCGTCGAATCTTTTATCTATAGTTTCGATTACTTTTTCTTGAGAGTTTATTATTGTATTTTGTAGTCCATTGATTTTTTCATTCAATTGATGGATTTGGTTTCTGAGTTTTTTAATTTCTTCGTCCTTTTCTTTTAGTTGCTTTTTCATTTCAGCCACTGAATCTTCATCTTCCTGGCACTCATTCGGCCTTTGACGTTTTGCTGCCTTCTTATTTTTGTTTTTAGTTTTATTTTTCTCTACTATTTCTGATTCGTGTTCTGGTTCCATGTTGTTCTGTTTTTTCTTTTCCGCTATGGCCTTAGGTGTTTTAGAAACGCCGTTTAAGGCATTGCACGTTAAATTTTCAATATTTTTATCAATATCAATATCAGAATTATCAAACAGCGGAAGATTTGAGTAAATATTTGGACTTACCTCCATCGGTCCTCTTTATAATTGTTTTTTTTTAACTTACTTTTCTGCCCCACGAAATGTATACCTATTTTTGAGATATTCGATGTTGTACAAACTCGTCGGCAGCCTGTCTGATCCTTCAAAAAGGTTTAGAACTTCGAAATGTTTAAAGTTTTGGAAAGAACTTTTTAAATACGTCTTTATACTTTGACAGTACTTTGACAATGTAATAGGAAATGTGATGTATGTAAATAGGCAGTATTCGGAACGCACTCAAGTTGGTCACATTGTAAGAGTGACGTGACAGCAACAAGTACGATGAAGCGGAAATAAAACCATTCTGAATCTAGACACGATACAAGTTGTTTCATTATAACCTCTCCTTCAGAGATAACCTAAGAACCCTACCACGTGTTACTTTACATTACATGGTGCCGAATCAAATCGAATAGGTTAAGAAAAACATATAAGTGCAATGGAATTCAAGGCAGCTATAAACTCAATTCAGATGTCAGGTAACTTGTATGAAAATTGGAAATTCTTCATACAGAGATTCAAAAACTATTTACAAGCTACAGAATTAACAAAGAAACCTGAAATAACCCAGTATAGTCTAAGAGCTAGAGGCGGGAAATCATCGTCATAAGTAATATGGAGTTTGGCATGTGAAATGTGTCTATTGTATGCTGATAATTATGACCCCTTTCAGGCTGACACCTCAGTGGATACAGGGAGTAGCAATAAGGGATGAAAGGGGAAAGTTAACGCAGTCATTAAAGGTTTTCACCTTCTATTTTGTTAAACCTCCGTCGATTTACATGAAAATTGGTGAGTAGTTAGAGCATACCTCAAGAAATAAAACTGATATGGTGCCAACGTGCGCTTTTACCCTGGGGGTGGATGCCACCCCTTCTCAGAGGTGAAAACTATTTTATTAAAAATAACCCCACTAATCGATAGAGGGACAAATTTTAAGCAAAATTTATTACCTCTAATTATTAAAATAAATCAATACTTTTTGAGTTATTAGAGATCAAAAATTTGAATTTTTCGTGAAATAAATGCATGATGTAAAGCGGTTTTTCGTAAATAATTCAAAAACTGTAAGTTTTATCAAAATAGTTATGATTACCAAAATTGAAGATAATAAAAAATAAAAGAGATTTCTTATTCGAAAAACCTTTGAGAATTAATAAAAAGTGAGTTATAGGTGATGGAATGTATATTTTTTTTTCGGCTAGTACCCAAATCTATATATTCAAGCTCAAATAACGGGAAAACGGTGCATTTTATAAAATATATTTACTGAACACTTGTCAAAGTACTTAGAAATATGTATCAAATGAGCTCCCGGAAAAGTTGATACCATTAAACATTATGCTACAAACATTTTTCAAAATTTAGGCCAAAAATTTGGAGCTTAATTATTATATTATTTATAAAAGTTTTTAAAATTGTTTTAAGACATTTATATAAAATATAGCAAAAATGTATTTGAATATTATGTCAAATGTGCCCATTATTGGACACCCTCAGTTTCTGTACATATTCAGTTTATACAGGGGCGGTTCTAGACCAAAAAAAGTGGGGGGCAAGGGAACACAACCGGTGAATAAACAAGATAACGTGCCTTTTTAACGAAAATTATAGTACAAAAGTACTGTAAAAACTGAAGGGGGGGGACAGCTGAAGTGAAAAATAAATAGTATTTTCAACGAAAATTTTGATTTCGTTTATAAATTCGCAAAGTCCGTTCGTTCGTTCCTGCGTTGCCACCCCTGCAATATCTGGAGCTTATGTACCGATGTCAATGTAGTTTTGTCTCCTGAATCCAAATCTGAAAACGGCATTTCGATATCTCAAACCATCTTCGAGATAACCGACCTCAAAGACAAGTTGCATCTCGGGACAGCAATTTATGATTTTTTAGCAATTTTAGATAGCGAGATGATTCTACAATGGAGACACTATACGTAAAAATGTTAATGAGAATTTCATATTATTTCAAAAATATATTACTTCATATAAACTGTAAAAGAATTGAAATATTAAATAAATAAATATTACTTATTAATTTTAATGCAAGTAATGTTAAATGGCAGGTTACAAATTTTTGGTGCTGTCTACCCAATGATTTATGTATTATGTATATTATACTGTATAATATACAGTGTGTCTACTTAAGTTGGACACATATATTACGGGACACTTTTTTATTTTTATTTTACGAAATAAAGTTATAATTCATAAAAAGTTCTGCATCGTCTAAAACCTACGATTCAATCATCAGATAGCAAATTTTATCTATATTATAGGAGGTATTTTAAAAAATATGAATTTCGCTCAAGATTAAAGTACCTTTTTTCACACTGTTGTAAATTATTGTTACTACGAAAAATTGTTTGGAATTAAAAACTGTGTTCTAATATATGCAATAGTTGTTATTATAATTAAATAATTAATAATTATTATAATAATGTAACTATTATCTACATTCTTCTAATAAAAAGAAAATATTTAATTTTTTTCTCAAATTAGAGATACCTACCAATCATCATTTTCATTTATAACTCTTTTATTATTAATTTTAGGAACAAAAATTATTCTTCATAAAAAGATCTGCACGGTCTAAAGTCCAAGATGCAATCATAAACATAAGATTATATAAAATTGTATCGATTTTAGTCGATGTGTAAAAAATATGAATTTCGCTCAGGAAATTCGCTCAGTAAAGTGCTTTATAGCTCACAATATTTAAATAGTAGGATATAATTGCACATTAAACATAATTTTTAATTCTAAACAACTTTTCATAATAGCAATTTTCCATATTAGGAATTTAAATACATAAAAAACAAAGTTTTCGTTATAATAATGCATTTTTAACTTGTTATATTTAAATTGTAATAAAACGAACTTGATAATAAATTATAATCCTAACTTCATTCCCGAAATTCCTTTAAAAATTATTCTGTTAACAAATTTCAAAATAAATATATAAATACCGTATGTTTTAATTTTCACTTTTTCCTAAAAACTCGAAACGGTTCTCTTATTTTCATCATCACTTGCTTAGCTTTGATGTTATAAACTTCATCTGGAGCTCACTTGATAGGTATTCTTGAGTACTTTGACAAGTGTTCAGTAAATATATTTTATAAAATGCACTGTTTTCCCGTTATTTGAGCTTGAATACTTAGATTTGGGTACTAGCCGAAAAAAATATACATTCCATCACCTATAACTGACTTTTTATTAATTCTCAAAGGTTTTTCGAACAATAAATCTCTTTTATTTTTTATTATCTTCAATTTTGGTAATCATAACTATTTTGATAAAACTTACAGTTTTTTAATTATTCACGAAAAACCGCTTTACATCATGCACTTATTTCACGAAAAATTCAAATCTTTGATCTTTAATAACTCAAAAAGTATTGATTTATTTTAATAATTAGAAGTAACAAATTTTGCTTAAAATTTGTCCCTCTATCGATTAGTGGGGTTATTTTTAATAAAATAGTTTTTACCCCCGAGAAGGGGTGGCCTCCACCCCCAGGGTAAAAGCGCACGTTGGCACCATATCAGTTTTGTTTCTTGAGTTATGCTCTAACTACTCAACAATTTTCATGCAAATCGATGGAGGTTTAACAAAATAGAAGGTGAAAACATTTAATGACTGCACCAACTTTCCCCTTTCATCCCTTATTGCTACTTCCTGTATCCACTGAGGTGTCAGCCTGAAAGGGGTCATAGTTATCAATATACAATAGACACATTTCACATGCCAAACTCCATATTACTTATGACGATGATTTCTCGCCTCTGTCCATTCTTTCACGGTATTTGCTCTAAATTTTAAAGAACCGCTTGGATTGACATGAAATTTGGCATACGTATAGCTTGCATGTCAAAGAAAAAAAGTGATATTGTGCCGATGTGTGCTTTTGCCCTGGGGCTGACTTTCACCCCCTCTTGGGGGTGAAAAAATATATGTCCTAATTAAGTCCGGAAATGGGTAAACTGACTAATTTTAAGTAACTTTTGTTCTATAGAGCTTTTTCGCCAAGTCAACACTTTTCGAGTTATTTGCTAGTGAATATGTTCATTTTTCAACAAAATAACCACATTTTTAGACGGTTTTTCGCAAATAACTCAAAAAGTAAGTATTTTGTCAAAAAAAAAAACGTTCTTACCAAAAATATAGCCTATATAAAATTACAAAAAATGTTGTACGCGTTAGGTCTCTGGATCTCGTAGAACCAGAGTTATAGCCAATGAAAAATAGATTCATATTCACCAAATTTCAAATAGAATATTTCGACGTGAAATATCCAAAAAATTAAGCACTTTTTGGGGAAAACTCATTATAACTTTTTTAAAGTGTTTAAAAAAAGCTTTATTTATGTTTTTACAAAAAGTTTCTAGCATTAAATTTAAGTGAGTTACGCTCAAAATAAAGTTGGTCCCTTTTGTTTTGGCAAAAAAAAAATCGGGAAGACCACCCCCTAATTAGCAACTTAAATGAAATTAATAATTACCGCTCCACAAATTATTTTACTTTTATGTTGTGTTTATATGATCTGTAAGTTTTATCGATTCAAAGTGCTTATTTTTGAAAAAATTTGGTTTCAAAGTAAAATTTTTAAAAATTTTAATTTTGAAAAATGTGCTTTTTTTCAAAATAACTTAAAAATTGTTAGAGATACCAAAAATCTCGAAAAACAAAAAAGTCAGCATTGCTTTTCTGAATATCATGTATTTTTTTAGTTTTCTGTTAGACAAAAATTGATTAAGATTTGGTGTTTCCAAATTTGCATACATTCGTGATCAGTGACTCGTTAAACCCCTTTTAACTACAGCCCTTTCAAAAATAAGGACTTTGAACCGATGAAACATACAGACCATATAAACAATACATACACGCGTCAAGAAACTTGTGAAGTCGTAACGATTAAGTTCATTTAAGATACTAATTAGGGAGCGATTTTCTCGATTTCTTTACCAAAACCAAAAGGGACTAACTTTATTTTGAGCGTAACTTGTTTACTTTTGATGCTAGAAATTTTTATTATAAAACAAAAATGAAGCTTTTTTTAAACACTTGTTGTAATGAGTTTTCCCCCAAATGTTCTTCATTTTTGGTTATTTCACGTTAAAGTATTCCATTTGGAATTTGACGAATATGAACCTATTTTTCATTATCTATAACTCTGTTTCTACTAGGTATAGAGACGTGATATATACACCCTTTTTTTAAAGTTTTTACAGGCTAAGAAGCTTTTTATTTGCTAAGAATGTTTTTTCGACAAAATACTTACTATTTGAGTTATTTGCGAAAAACCGTCTAAAAGCTTGGTTATTTTGTTGAAAAAATGAACATATTCACTGCCAAATAACTCCAAAAGTATTGACTTAGTGAAAAAACTCTATAGAACAAAATGAAAACCACCCCCGGGACAAAAGCACATATCGGCACAATATCACTTTTTTTCATTGACTTGTTAGCTATGTGTATGCCAAATTTCATGTCAATCCAAGCGGTTCTTTAAAATTTAGAGGTTTTGCAATATTTTACCGTTAAAGAACGGACTACAGTGTGCACAGCTATTACAGTTAATAGGGGAGGAAGGGTTCAAAATATAAAACACGTTGAAGTTCTCAACAGAAGAAAAAGACAAGTTAGAACTGTCAATAAAAAAATTTGAAGCACATTTCAAACCAAACAGCAACGTGTCAAATGCAAGGTATTGCCTGTTCACCAGAAAACAAGTAGAACGTGAGTCAGTAGACAAATTTATAACAGATATTATAAACAAGGCAAAAATTGTGAGCTAGAGAATTTGGAGGACAGTCTGATTAAGACTTGCGTAACTTGCGGGGTAGCAGATGAAACAATGAGACAGAGATTATTAGAAGAAGATGAGATGACCTTGGAAAAAGCAATCAATCTGTGTAAAAGTATAGAAAGTTCGAAAATCCAGTCTGAAAAAATGAAGTCAGAGGAGGTACACTACAAAGAAAAGAAACTTCAATAAGAAATATACAAATAGAGCCCAGTGGGAAGACAGAAGAGTTAATCCAACTAATTCGAAGTCCCAAGACAGCCAGTTCAATGGTAAATCTGGAAGCAGTTCAGGGTGCAGTAGATGTGGAATGGAGCACAGAGCCCAACCCTGCAGGGCATATAAAGCTATGTGTAATTTATGTAATAAAATCGGGCATTATGCAAAAGTATGTTTTCAAAAACAAATTAAGTATGTAGATGTAGATGATTCAGAATCAAATGATTTGTTTATAGGCTTGGTAAGTACTGAAAATAGCAGTTTTGATGATGATTTCATGATAAATTTTAAAGTCAACAAGCATAAATTAAGCTGTAGATTAGATACAGGGGCAATGGCAAACGTAATATCAATAAATAAGTTAAATTCTCTAGAAGTTAATGTTGAACTACAGAAAACAAACTGCAGGTTAACAACATTTTCAAATGAAACACTAACGGCCGGTTTCACAAAGTAAAGTTAACTTGTGGTTAAGAGATAACCAGAAGTTACGTCAAAATATGCGTTTTAGTTTCACGTCAACGGCGAAGTATGGTTACAGAAGGGTAACAATTATGAAACTGAAACGCATATTTTGGGGTAATTTTGAGGTTATCTCTTAACCACAAGTTAACTTTACTTTGTGAAACCGGCCGTTAGGGTCATTGGAAAATGTAGTTTAGAATGTAAATATAAAGAACATGTACAAAATAATGTTTTATGTGTTAGAAATTAATTCACCAACGGTATTAGGTCTTCCTACATGTAAAGCTTTAAATATATTAAAAAGAATCAATACTATAAAAAAAATTGAAAATAATTTGAATTCTAGAGAAGTTACATTTAAAAATGATTACTCTGATGTGAAAGAAATATTTAAAGAAGTTTTTTCAGGTATAGGATGCTTGGATGAGCCATACAAAATCGTGCTAAATGAAACTGCACAACCAGTTATACATCCTCCAAGAAAGATTCCACTACAGTTAAAGGAGAAACTAAAACTTGAATTAGCTGAAATGGAGAAAAATGGAATAATTGAGAAGGTTGATGAACCTACAGATTGGGTCAATTCTATTGTCTTGGTAAGAAAACCAAAAAGTAATTCCACAAGAGTTTGTATAGATCCTAGAGACTTGAATAAAGCTATCAAAAGAGAGCACTTTCAACTCTCTACAATTGATGAAATAGCTGCAAATTTAAAAGGTAACGTTTATTTCAGCAAGCTTGATGCCTCAAAAGCATTTTGGAGCATAAAACTTGATGATGAAAGTAGTAAATTATGTACTTTTAACACTTGCTATGGTAGATATAAATTTTTAAGACTGCCGTATGGCATTAGTTCAGCAAGTGAGGTGTTTCACAAAAGATTCAGTAAAATATTTAATATGGAGGGTGTAGAAACATATATTGATGATTTAATTGTTTATGGCTCATCAAAACAACAACATGGTAAATGTTTATATCAAGTTTTAGAAAGAGTTAGGATAAATAATGTCAAATTTAATTATGAAAAATGTAGTTTTGGTGTCAAAAATATAAAATTTTTAGGATTTAATTACAATAAAGATGGTCAAACTGTTGATAGTGATAAAATTAAAGCCATTCAAGATATGAAAAAGCCAGAAAATAAAAAAGACATACAGAGATTATTAGGAATGATAACGTATTTGTCTAAACACATAAATTTGTCAGACTTAACCGTACCTCTTAGGAAATTAATTAAAGAAAATGTAGAAAGTTTATATTAAAGATAAAAACAAATTGAGAGGTCTTATTACACATAAATTAAGAGATAAAACCTACTCGATTAAATTAAGAGATTCTGGGTCAGAAATTGCAAGAAATAGACAATTTTTAGTTCGCATTCCTACAACTTCTGACGACGAACATTCAGATAACGAATCTGAAATTAGTGAGTCCCAAAATTTTGAAAGTGTCTCTGATAACCACTTCACTATAACCGACCAACCTACGCCGACTGAAACCAAATACTTCCCCTATGCTGACGATCTCGCAATATGTGCTCAATGAAATAGTTTTGAAGATGTGGAGGAAAAACTCGAAACTGCCATAAAAACAATGACAGCGTATTACCTATTGGCATCAGGGAATTCTGAGAACCAATCCCTCTAATACCCAAGTCTGCGCCTTCCACCTTCGCGCAAAGGAAGCCAAGCGAAAACTCCAAATTGCGTGGAATGGTAATACATTAAAACATACAGACCAACCTATATCGTGTAGTAACTCTGGACCGGTCACTCACCTACAGACAACAGCATAAAAACGAGAGGGAAAGTAATAACTAGCAACACCATAACTGAACACCATACAATGCTCGAACACCACGAAAGCGACTAAAATCCAGGAAAAGCTTCCTTGAGACAGTGCAGGATGAACCGTCTGAGTATTTTCTTATTCCATAAGTTCAATGGACCGGCCAGCAACTGGACTTTAAAACGAAGAAAACTATGAATAGGACAAGAATGGGGGTCGCTCCAGTCAAAGCAAACGTGGTAAAATGGGGGAAAATTGACCAATATGATGTGCAATGTGACTGTGGAGAAACACACAATATGGACACATAATGTAAGGTGTTCATCTTAAGGTTACAGATAAAATAAATTATGTAGTTACTTAAAATCTACACGATCGAACACTGATCTTTGATCTGTAATGACGTCGTCAGGAAGGCCTACGGTCTAAAAAATATTTCGTATTATTTTCCAATTTTCGTAAATTTTCCAATCTTAGATTCTAAAGTGGCGTTGTTTGTTCAGAGATTATGTAAAGCCCGGTTAACTTCGGAAAAAGGTTAATAGCGAAGGTCGAAAATAAAAAATGTGTCTTTCCTTTAAAAGCGCTTTAGAGGACACGGGCGAAAATAAAGCACCTATAAAACCCGTTCGGTATCTATCTAATAAAATATCGATGTCAAATAGGTTATCTGGCAGCGTTAATAGGAAATATAATGGGCCACTAGTGTTACTGATGAGCCTTGAAATAAGGTTTCTCATCCCTTCGACGTGATCTTGCTCTTCCTTGTCTTTAGAGAGCACACATTTTTAAATCTTGAGGTAAATATCTTTTGAATTAATGGGGTATGAAGCATTAATGATATCTATTTCTAGATTTATTAGTACTTAGAATTTACAGAAGATAAAGTTTAAAATGCTATTAAGAATTGAGGGGATGATGAGAAAATCTAATTATTTACTTAAAGGCAAATCACTTTTTACGGGCTGCTGAAATAAAAGGTCTGGATATGAAAAATAAGACAAATCAGGTACATAAGACACAAAGGTAGACTATGAGACAATTAGAGAATATAAATTAAGGAATGAAAAATAGTAATAATAATGTTCGATAATCTTTGGGAAAAATTTAAACGCATTTTTATTTAACCTCGATAGAAGTATCTGGCACTTTTTCTGAAAAGACAGTTAACAAAACTTTTTCTCGATTACTAACTTCTTCAACGTTATCATCACTATCTTCTCTTAGCTTGCTTAACATTGCAATAATTCTTATTACCTTCCGTAAGTTATCTTCATCCTGGATTTCATTTATGATTTCTTGGGGCAAAGAGGAAGTCGAAAGTCCTACCCTGGGTAGGGGAGCACAAGCGGGGATTTTTGCTGTAAATGTACCTCTACCATATATTGGCTCTTAATGCTGGAGAGTTCGTTAATGGGGGGCAGAAAAAAAATCTATCCTTAGAAAAATTCGAAATCGTCAGATTGAGATAAAGTAAGTACTTTGTACTTAACTTACTTTAAGTTAAGTATATGCAAAACAGTGTATATTTTAAAAATCTGACGATTCGAGCGGGGTGAGGAAATGGGTGAGTCCAAAAGTTTCACAAGAATAAAATACGAATCCAGCGATATTTCGCGAAATGAACATCAGATTGAAAAACTGAAAAATATACTTATTCAATATTTTTGAAAAATCTATCGAATAGAACCTAATACGACCCCCACGGAGGTGGGGTGGGGGTTGCTTTAAAATCTTAAACGGGAGCCCTCATTTTTTATTGCAGATTTGGAGTCCTTACGTAAAAATAAGTAACTTTTATTCGTAACATTTTTTCGAATTATGAATAGATGGCGCTCTAATCTAAAAAATGATTGTTGGAAATGAAAAATTAAATTAAAAATGAAAAGTTCCCACTAAAATGGAAAACTTTACTTAACTTTTTTTGGTTTTAGGACCTACTATTCACAATCCAATAGGTCCCCATAACGCTCGAGTGACTGCACATTTAGCATACTTTGCTCCCCTACCACATGTATGACGATTGTTTTATCCCTGACTGGTAGGCACGGTTTCTCACGAATTGGACGTATCTCTTACCATTTCGTTGAATCGGCCACCAGAGTCCTGGGGCCTGATTCTAATTCATTTCGACAGTCGCAATTTCATTTCGACACCGCCATGACAGCAACTAAGGATATTAACCTTATCATGTTGAGACTGCTCAGAATTTGGGTTGGCGCTTCGGTTTCTTGGATTTTGTTGATAGTCTGGGAAAATTATCGAAAAAGTACCATTTTTGGGAAAAATTATTTACCAGCTATTTTATTGCTAAAATCGAATCTTAAGATTGCATATATTAGTAATAAGGGGTATGACAAGTCCGCAGAAAGTGTGTTATTTTATTTATAAACAAATTAGCACTCCTAAATCTTCTTTTTTTTTCAATTAGTGGTCTGTAACTCCTATAATTTTTCCTTTGAGCCAAAAACACTCAAATAAAAATTCACCGTAATTTAGTTCTGCACAAAGTTATTTTTTTTCCGATTTCCTTCAACAAAAATTTTACTCAGAAAATCCGAGTTTTTCCAAAAAATCTGCCATTTTCAATTAAAATTTTAGGGAAGTAAATAATTATTTATCAATAATTAAATAATTGAAGACATGAAAGATTTATTATAGTAGATTATACAGAGGGGCTAAATTATGGAATAAATTCATTTCTTTAAAACGGACGATTTTGGAGCAAAATCCCGAAAGAGGTCGATTTTTATTTTTCAATTACAATTTTTGGCATATATTTCATACTAGTGACGTCATCCATCTGAGCGTGATGACGTAATCGATAATTTTGTTAATGGGAATAGGGGTCGTGTGGTAGGTCATTTGAAAGGGCGTTTAATTCTCTATTCAGTAATATAAACATTAATATCATTAGGTATTTATACAGGGTTGCCAAAAAAAATTTTGAATTAAATTAATTGGCGCAAAAAGAAGAATGTATGTAATTTATTTAACTCAAAATACATTGTACTGCTGTCAGAAAATAGAAAAAAAGGTTTATTTCACCAATAAACATTTCTTTTCGCTTAAATTAAATCATAAACAGCCTCCCTCCTACCTATTGGCAGTTTGAACTTTTAATTTAAGCTAAAAGCAATGTTTATTTGCAAAATAAACATTTTTTTCTATTTTCTGACAGCAATAGAATGTATTTTGAGTTAAATAAATTACATGCATTCTTCTTCTTGCGTCAATTAATTTAATTCAAAATTTTTTTTGGCCTCCCTGTATAAATATTGATATTAATGTTTATAATACTGAATAGAGAATTGAACGCCTTTGTAAATGAGCTACAACACGAACCCATATTCCTATTTAAAAAATAATTACGTCATCACGCTCGGATGGATGACGTCACTAGTTTGAAATATATGCCAAGAAATTTAATTTAAAAATAAAAATCGACCTGTTTCGGGATTTTTCTCTAAAATCGTCCATTTTAGAGAAAATGAATTTATTCCATAATTTAGCCCCTCTCTGTATATCAGGAGACCGGCGACAATCTAACCAATAGTTTAGCAATAATTAAAATGTTAATTAAAAAATTTCGGTCGAAATAATAACCAGAAAGATTATGATACACCAGATTTTCATATAAAAAAGCACTATACCTATTCAACGTACCTTACAGGATTGAAATTGGACCATTTGAGCGGTCTCAGGAATGTTATAAAGAAACAATTTTTTGGCTTATAAACAAATAGAACCCCTCAGAAAATATTAGATTAAATTAAATTAAGTTAACGCTGTTGAAAAGAGCACGGCTTCTGTGTCCTTTTCGAAGAAAAACAAATTGAATTGCGAGGAGTGATTCCAGGTATAACCGGTCAAATTTGACCGGCATTTGCGACAGAGTTATAAACAACAGGATTTTAATCTTTGAACCATTAGATACCTTTTAATTCCGGTCCTCTTTGTACATACAAATTTTCATATCTTCAAGACACTCATAACAAAAAAGATTTATGTCACTGTCACCAAATTATTTAATTATTGATAAATAATTACTTCCCTCAAATTTTAGTTGAAAATTAAAGATTTTGTTTGGAAAACCCGAATTTTCCGAAGAAAATTTCCGTCGAAGGAAATTGGAATAAATTATCAATGTGCAGAATTAAATTACTGTCAATTTTTATGTGAGTGTATTGGTGTAAAGTTAAAATTTTCGGAGTTATAGAGCAATAATTGAAAAAAAAGATTTCGGAGCGCTAATTTGTTTATAAACAAAATAGCACACTTTCTGTGGACTTTGCACAGCTATATTACTAATATAGGAAATCTTAAGATTTGATTTCAGCATGTCCAGCAATAAAATAGCTGGTAATTAATTTTCCTTGTTTTTTACTAATTTTCCCAGATTATTACCTCACATCTTTCATTGAGTTGATGATTCATGTTGTGGACATTCTCAATTATTATATTTCTAATTTAATACTATTCTATCTAATTCCTCAAAACAAGCAAATTTCAATTAAACCCAGCTATATTATAATACCTTTTGATTTAGTTTTCCTTGCAAGAAATAAACAAAACACATCTAAACTAAACCTAACCTCGCTTTTGGCCATTCATTCATCTCCGTGTCAAATAATTTCGACAGTCGCCATATTGAAAGCGACTTGTTTTTGGTCGAAATTTGATTTAGAATCAGGGCCCTGGCTTTGATTGTGTCTGGGCTTTTGGTGCAGCCAGTTTTCTGACCAGAGACTGGCAAACGCACTTGAAAAATGCCCTACTGTTGTGACCTATATTATTCAAATGGTACAAACCAAGAACAATGTTTGTTGGCACCAAATATGAAGTACTTCCGAAACCATATTGAGGATTCTATTCTTTCTTACTTAAGAAGTCATCATCATCAATGGCGCTACAACTCTTCGTGAGTCCTTGCCGCGTTTATTATTGCCTTCCATGTTTGTCGGTCCTGTGCCACTAATTCCCATTGTCGCACTCCCATTTTCTCTAGATCTTCTTTGACTGCATCTTTCCACCTTTTTCTAGGCCGCCCTACAGACCTTCTTCCATCGGGCCTTTCCCAGAACACATTGTTTATAAGGCGATTGTCGTTACTGCGTATCACATGCCCTGCCCATCTGAGTCTATTAGCCTTTATATATCTGACTAGATTTTCTTTTCCGAATAGAGACTCTAGCTCGTTATTGTATCTGCGCCTCCATTCGTTTGTCACGCTGTCTCTGCAAGGGCCATATATCATTCGAAGGATTTTACGTTCCCACACCAGCAATTTATTTACTTCTCTTTTTGTTAGCGTCCATGTTTCGCTTCCATACGCGACTGCTGGTCGTATTACGGTCTTATATATCTGGATTTTTGCACCTCGTGAGGGAACTTTTGACTTCATTAGATGTTTCATTGCAAAGAAAGATCTGTTTCCTGCCATTATTCGGGTTTCAACTTCTCACTCTACTTTGTTGTCATTTGTGATTGTTGCTCCTAGATATTTAAATGCTTTAACCACTTCGAAGTTATGATCGTTTATAGTAATATTTTGCCTTATTCGCCGTCGTTCTTGTTTTGGAGACGACCATGTATTTTGTTTTGTCTTCATTTATTTTAAGACCGATGTTTAATGCAGCTTCTTCAAAGCTAGAGAAAATATCCTCAATTTTTAATGTTGATTGTGCTACTGCGTCTACGTCATCGGCAAAGGCAAGTATGATTTTTGCTCTCCGAGCAGTTCTGTCTGGTTTGATTTTTGGATAAATTTTTCGCATGACATATTCTAAGGCCAGGTTAAACAACAAGGGGGACAACGGATCTCCCTGTCTCCGTCCAGAATTTACCCAGAAAGCATTTGATATTTTCCTCCCTATTCTAACTTGTGCAAAGGAGTTACTTACTTACACACTTAAGAAGTGGTTTAACTTTTTAGGGTATTAATGGTTTTTAGTTTTTAATTTTTTTTTTCAGATGAGAATCCGACATTTACCATCAAACTTTTTTAGAGATAGAAGATGTAAACCAAGGCTCTGAAATATCGTTAAGGGTTGCAGCCAAGAGAAATTCAGTTGGATGAGGTTTAGTTAAATGCAGCGGCAGCAAAAACTGTTCCACAAGCAGATGTGGAAACAGTGCAAGACGGTAGTGATACTCCGAAATTCTAAATGTCACCAAAGCGCTCCATGGAAAAATAAATAATAATTTTTATAATTGGAGGGAGGCATTTTTCAGTTTGCAAGTTCTAATACAGACAGCTAGTGATGTCAACTGCGATGTGTATAAATGTTTAATTTAATCGGTATTGCAGTAAATGACCAACTTACAAACAATATTAGATATGCAGACGATACAGTATTGCTGGCAGACAATGCGTAGAGGCTCTAAAGAGTGATGATTAATGTTGTAGAAACATGTAACAAATAGGGCCTAAAACTAAATTGTAAAGGGACAAAAATAATAATCATTAGTAAGAACACCAACAAAAACGCCCAAATTACAATAAGTGAAATGTTGTACAATTACAACAATTAACGGATAAATCTGTGAGTAGAACTTTTTACTTTAATATATACAGGGTGTCCCAGATTAGTTTATCCAGGCTATATTTCTTAAACCAATAGAGATTTTCGAATTGAACAAAAACTGATCTATTCCATTTATAAGTACTCTTTAATATGGTGTAGAAGAAATCATCCCCTAAATATTCATCCCTTAGTTACAACCCCTAACTTTAATATTTTTAATAGCACACTGTATATTTTTTTATAGTTTTGGATGCGATCTTCTATCGTCTATTCAACAGATTTTTTAAAAATAAAATCGGTTCGTAAGTAATCAAGAAAATATCAGTTTTATCCAGGCTATATTTCTTAAACGAATAGAGATTTTCGAATAGGACAAAAACTGATCTATTTCATTTGTAATACACTATAACATGGCGTAGAAAAAATCATCCCCTAAATATTCATCCTTTAGTTACAACCCCTAACTTTAATTTTTTTTAATAGCACCCTGTAACTAAGGGATGAATTTTTTCTGGTTGTATTAAAGTGTACTACAAATGGTATAGATAAATTTTTGTCCCATTCGAAAATCTCTATTGGTTTAAGAATTAGAAGCCTAGAAAAATTAGTCTGGGACAGATAATTAACAAAAATAAACTGATATTTTCTTAAATACTTACGAACCTATTTTATTTTTAAATAATCTGTTGAATAGACGATAGAAGATCACATCCAAGACTGTAAAAAATATACAGGGTGCTATTAAAAAAAATTAAAATTGGGGGTTATAACTAAGGGATGAATATTTAGGGGATGATTTTTTATACGCCATATTAAAGAGTATTACAAATGGAATAGATCAGTTTTTGTCCCATTCGAAAATCTCTATTCGTTTAAGAGATCATCATCATTCTCTTTGCCTTATCCCTATGCGGGGTCGGCTGCCCTAATTGCATTTCTCCACACAATTCTATCTTGGGTCATATCAATGTTAATCCTCTTTACCACCATGTCCTACGTTATCGTCTCCCCCCAGGTCTTCTTTGGTCTTCCTCTCCTACTCCTTCCAGGAATCTGCACTTCAGCTATTCTTCGTATTGGGTGATTAACGTCTCGACGTTGAACATGACCAAACCAACTTAACCTATGCTCTCTCATTTTGGCATCAATTGGTGCCACACCTAGACTTCCCCTAATATACTCATTTATAATTTTATCCTTCTTTGTCACTCCACTCATCCATCTAAGCATTCTCATTTTCGCCACATGCATTCGTTGTTCCTCTTTCTTTTTCACTGCCCAACATTCAGTTCCGTGCATCATAGCCGGTCTTATGGCTGTTTTATAGAATTTTCCCCTTCAGCTTAATTGGAATTTTTCTGTCACACAACACACCACTCGCCTCTTTCCACGTCATCCATCCAGCCCTAATTCTACTGCATGTATCTCCATCTATTTCTCCATGACTCTGTAATACCGATCCTAGGTACTTAAAACTATTGCTTTTCACAATCATTTCATCATCCAAAGATACCATTTTATTTGTAGTAACTCCATCTTTAAATGAATATTCCAAATACTCTGTTTTTGTCCTACTAAGTTTTCAACCTTTTTCCTCCAGGGCTTGTCTCCACTGTGCCAGTTTTTGTTCTCAGTCTCTTTCACTATTTCCTATTAACACTACATCAGCAGCATACATTAGGCACCATGGAATGCTACCCTGTAGTTTCGCTGTTATCTGGTCCAAAACTAATGAGAATAAATAAGGACTAAGCACCGAGCCTTGGTGCAATCCTACTTTCACCTGAAATTTATCAGTCTCTCGCTCACCTGTCCTAACACTAGTCGTTACTTCCTCATACATAGGTCTCACAATCTTTACATATTCGCCAGGGACTCCTTTCTTATTGAGTGCCCACCACAGAATCTCTTGAGGAACTCTATCATATGCTTTCTTAAGATCAATGAATACCGTATGAGCGTTGGTCTCTTTATTCCTGTATTTTTCCATCAGTTGTCTTACAATGAAAATTGCATCTGTTGTTGATCTGCCCTGCATAAAGCCAAATTGATTATCGGATATTTCGGTTTCTTCACGTATTCGTGTATCAATTACTCTCTCCCATATTTTCATGGTGTGGCTAAGTAGTTTTATAGCCCTGTAGTTTGTACATTGTTGTATGTCTCCCTTGTTTTTGTAGACAGGTACTAATATACTGTTTCTCCATTCGTCTGGCATTTGTCCAACTTCCATAATTCTATTAAATAGACCTGCTAGCCAACTTATTCCTGTCTCTCCCAATGCTCTCCATACTTCCCCAGGAATATCATCTGATCCTACATTCGTTTAAGGGATATAGGTTGGATAAATTAGTCTGGGACACCCTGTATAAACTAACAAAAAAAGCTTTAGAAAAATATAAGCTTGTTTAATTTTTTCCGAAACAATGCAAGTTTTCGTCCATCCGACATTTTCATGCAATTGCATTGCCACCTACAAACAGTCGATTGAGTTGAGTTCGCGAATTATTGTACTAGGTTTTCAATAGTTTTCATAGGGTTTTCAATTGTTCTCTATTGTTATTCTTCAACTACTATGAAAATGAGCAAAATGTGAATAAATATTTTACGCGATTACTTAAATATTACACTAGTGGGCCATCGTCATCCTCATCGTCATCGGGAATAAAATTCGTCGACACTTTTATATTTATTAATGCGCTGCTGGCTCCTTTTCGTTCGAAAAAGATACCAGTAAGTGGGCACTTAATATTTTATTGCTGTTCAATTTTAGTGAGTACTTTTATAGCGCATAAAAATACAATATTATTAATGCAATTAACGATAATGGTGCAGAATCTTATACGAGTGTTATAATTTTTAAGTGTTGCCGTAAAATTTTAAATAATTTGCAGGAACAAATTGAAGAGCGGGATATATGCTATGTTATTCCTTAATTTACAAGGCAATTTGGCCTCGTTCAACAAAAAGTTTAAGAAAGCTATAATAATTAATGTAAATATCTTGGCAAGGAAGAGCATAACCGTGTTAATTTTTATGAGTCACTTAAAAGAATGGTAATTGGGATGTAGGTATGTCTAGACTTAATCGTTTCGGTTTTTTTTTTACTCCCACATCTTCGACATAATTATATAAAGCGCTATACAAGAATATTTGTTTGTATTATAAAAGTAGATATTTCGAAATAAAATAATTGTAGCAAAGAGTCTGTGGTCTATCTAGAAAAAAGAATAAAGTACTCCTCGATCTCGATACTATCAACATAATGTATAATCAAACAAGAATAAAAAACGGCTAAACGCCCTAAAAATGAGTGGCGCTTACAATATTCCAGCTACAAAACATCTGATATGAATATTACGTGGCGCGAAAATGTATTTTCATTTTGATGCAAAATAAAACTTTAGTTTTATTTTATAAGATTTTTCCATAATATTTGCTAAATTTGAAGTAAAGCGCGCCACAAAAGAGTAACTTTGATACAGTTTGAATTTTGAAACTCTTTTTTGGCGCGTTTACTTCAAATTTAGCAAATATTATGGAAAAATCTTTTAAAATAAAACTAAAACTTAATTTTGCATCAAAATTAAAATACATTTTTGCGCCACGTAATATTCATATCAGATCTTTTGCTTTTGTAGCTGGAATATTGTATGCGCCACTCATTTTTACGGCGTTTAGCGGTTTTTTTATTGTTGTATCAGGAGTTTTTCTCAAAGTTTTTTCTTATAAATTAAATGTATGAAGTTGAATGCAATTTTTCTCGATTACACGTTAAGCTTTATAAATAGTCGCATTTGTCGCATTATCTCCCAAATGATCTAGTGTCCATCGAATGTACACTAGATTTTTTTTATTCGAAATAGTTTGAAAAAAAATATTGGGATGGCCGGTTAATGAACTCGGATTGCCCGTTGCCAGATCAATATTAGCGTCGTAACCACTACAACTACGTAAACCATTTCGGGAATAATCATTAATTTTATTATACTTTTGTAGCTTAATAACTTCTAAACGGCTTAACTGATTTTGATCACTAAATATGAGTTTGAAACGTATTGACAAGTAGTATCTGATGCATCTACATCTACATGCATCATACAGTAGTATCAGATGCAAATAGATTTGATCAAACTTATGAAGAATATAACTTAAAAATTCAAATTTTCCCGGACATGAGGTATACATCGTCAGATTCGTCTAGAATTCTTCTACAAACGCTCAGTTATTGGCGCAATTCGTAGGTTGAAATTTTGAGTAATTGTCGAAAAACCAAAATTTTCAAAGTTTAGTTTTTCAGTTTTTCGGCGATACTGAGCCGTGTGTATATCTGATCCTGACGGCTTAGACACCATTTGAAAGCTTAACTCAACACTATTGATTTGGTGTATTTGCGGTTCTCCTGTCTCTTTTGAATGGTATAACCGATTTTCAAAATTAGACATCCGTTGGAAAGGTAATGATCAGTACTATTAGAAGCCGCAAAGGTCGGACTTAAATTTTTGAAGTTTTTGGGAGTTTTGGGGATGAGAACGAAAAACAGGCCCTAAATAGGAAGGGCCGTAAAATCCACACCCTTGGACCAAAATGGATGGTTGATATATGAATGGGTGAGTCTTTTCCTAAACTTTAAGATGGGAGTTGGTACAATTTTCAATTCCGTCAGATTTAGAAAATCGAAAATTTTGTGTATGTATAGTGTCGCGTGTAGGGTGGTGTGGGTGTGCACCACTGGCGAGAACTGCCGTTCTCTGGTAATTCTACAAACTTATATTTACACTTATAAAAAAGTGTTGATCACTTACTCATAGCCTTTCTTTTGAAGTAATGTTCTCATGGTGCTTGAAACTTCTGTTGCATAAACCTTATGAAATATTGGCGCTATTTGGTCCGTAACTTTTCCATCTCCTGCTCCTATATCTAAAAGGCTTTTGCATTTCCAGTCTTCATCTACTCCTAACAGTTTTCTCACCTGAGGTTGAGACACCACAAACATAGAACCTCTTTGAAGCCACCTGCAACCAAAAACTTATAGTTAAAATCTTGTCCAAGTGTAAAATCAAACGAATGATTCGCTGCGTAGATTTTAGAAAATAATGTATTTATGAGGTTTCGTTTATAGTCTAAGAGCTAGTGAACCCTCCGACTAACGGTCGTCCTGTAAGGCTAGAAATTTGTCTAGTGATAATTCATAGCACATCAAGGCTAAAAACCATGACCTGGCAGGCCTCAGCGGTGCACGTGTATCTACCAGGTGAATCGAAAAGTGCAAATTTAGGGGGTAAAATAAACTTTCTCCTGTAAGGTTTAAATTTAAGTATGTGTTTGAGTAAGTCATTTAGAAGAAATGTATACAATGACAGACGATTCTGAAGAGCATAAGATCTTGCCAGGCGAGGGGAAAGATTAGGGGTTTTTCCTAAAATTATTCTTTTTGCATCGAATAAATTTTTTTAGGTTTTTTGAATCATTCCAAACAGAAAAGGTCCTTAGTGATTTTTCTCTTAAGTTAATAGTTTTTATTATATAAGTGATTGAAAATTTAGAAAATTGCGAAATTGGCCATTTTTAACCCTAAATCGGACATTTATCTAAAAATTTCAATATTAGCAAGGTACGTAGATATTCCTTAAAAATTGATTGATGAAATCCCGAAGAGTTTTTTGCAATAAAATATCGAAAACCCCTTTGTTTTTTTAATTGCTTATCAAGCGGGCGCTACACTGTATTATAAGTGAGGACGTTTGAGTTTGCATAAATTCATTATCTCGAGAATGGGCAAATTTCAAGAGAAATCCTCAGACAGGTCGATTTTTATTTTTGAATTAGGACTTTTTGGTATATATATGTATATATATATATATATATAATACTAGTGACGTCATCCATCTGGGCGTGATGACGTAATCGATGCTTTTTTTAAATAAGAGTAGGGGTTGTGTGATAGCTCATTTGAAAGGTTATTTAATTCTCTATTCAGTAATATAAACATTAACATAATTATTTATACAGGGCGTACAAAAAAAAATTTTTTTCTATTTGTCAAATTTAATCAAAGTTAATTTAATAAAAAAAATTTTTTGTACACCCTGTACAAATAATCATGTTAATGTTTATATTAGTGAATAGAGAATTAAATAACCTTTCAAATGAGCTATCACACAACCCCTACTCTCATTTAAAAAAATCATCGATTACGTCATCACGCTCAGATGGATGACGTCACTAGTATTATATATATGCCAAAAAGTCCTAATTTAAAAATAAAAATCGACCTGTCTGAGGATTGCTCTTGAAATTTGCCCATTCTCGAGATAATGAATTTATGCCAACTCAAACGTCCTCACTTATACTACAGTGTCGCGTCCGCTTGATTAGCAATTAAAAAACAAAGGGGTTTCCGATATTGTATTGCAAAAAACTCTTTGGGATTTCATCAATCAATGTTTAAAGAATATCTACCTACCTTGGCAACTTTGAAATTTTTAGATAAATGTCCGATTTAGGGTTAAAAATGGTCGATTTCGCAATTTTCAAAATTTTCAATCGCTTATATAACAAAAACTATTAACTTAAGAGAAAAATCACTAAAGACCTTTTCTGTTTGGAATGATTCAAAAAACTTAAAAAAAATTTGTTCGATGCAAAAAAAATAAATTTAGGAAAAACCCCTAATCTTTCCCCTCGCCTGGCAAGGTCTTATGCTCTTTAGAATCGCCTGTCATTGTACACATTTCTTTTAAATGACTTACTCAAACACATACTTAAATTTAAAACTTACAGGAGAAAGTTTATTTTACCCCCTAAATTTGCACTTTTCGATTCACCTGGTAGATACATGTGCACCGCTGAGGCCTGCCAGGTCATGGTTTTTAGCCTTGATGTGCTATGAATTATCACTAGAAAAATTTCTAGCCTTACAGGACGACCGTTAGTCGAAGGGTTCACTAGCTCTTAGACTATTAGCCTCATTGGAGTAAACTGTTTTAAACAGGTTTCAATAAAATATTATGAGTTCCTAAAAATTTAGGAACAACACCTGGTATTTTTAATAAATTTTCAGTTTAGTAACGTTCATAGACAACCTGTTCTATAAAAATAGATAACACAATGACATTTAAATACAACAGAACTGTTAAGTGAGTGCTGGTAGGAAAATACTTCACAGTTTTGGGCGTTTTCATTTTAGGCCACTAACAAAGAAACGAATCAGTGGGGTCTCCTCAATAAAATAATCAGTAGTAATTACACATCTCTAAAATTATAGGTTTGTAGTCCCTAAAAACTTTCATTCTAAGCGAAAAATGTTCTATACATTTTTTTGATAAAATTAATAGTTTTCGATTTATTCGCTATCGAAAGTGATAGCTTTGTATAGAAAAAATAAATGTTTTGCGATATACTCATTTACGATTCACTCAATTTTTGCCGTAGAAAAAATTTTTTCAAACCAAAATTTTTGAGAATTGAATAACCTACAATTTTATATTGAAACATTTTTTCGTAGCTCTGATTCTAATCTTTCTATTCTGAAGAAAATGGCATTTTTACCAAACTACAAAAATTCGGTATTACCTTTTAACTCCAGTTTTTAAAAACTAATCATTCTAAGCCCGTCAAACTTCTAGAATCTATTAATAATACATAAATAAATAAGAATGAATAAGGCCAATGACTAAAAACCGCTAACTTACATTATTATGCTTACAATTGGATTGGATTTCTCCTTTTTTTTTCAGAAAAATATTGATTTTTTAACCGTAACTTTTTATTTTTTATCCTAGAAAGTTTGGTAAAAAATAATTATGTAGGTTTTTACAAGATCTATAATCAATCCTATTAATATTAAATCTTTTTAAAATTTTCAGTCGCAGAAAGAGGTGACTTTGAAAGGGTTGGTAAAGGTGGTTTCTGCATGTTATTACAAGTTTTAATTGTCAATAGCTCACTCAACCTTGTTCTTGGGAATTAAATAAGCAACAATTTCATATTTAAACATTTTTTTGTATATCTGATGCTAATCTTGCTATTCTGAACAAAAAGGCCATTTTTTTCCAAACTACAAAATTGCGTTATTCGCTTTTAACTCCATTTTTCTTAAATAATCATTTTAAGCCGGTCAAACTTTTAGAACTTATTAACAATACATAAATACAAAAGACCGAATAAGGTAAATGACTAATTTTAATTAGGGTGGTGGTTAGGGGGTTGCTTGCGATCACTTTTTCGCTGAAAAAAAAAATAGGGACTGACATTCTTTTCATTATAAGTCACTTAATTTTTGAGCTAGAAACTTTTTTTTTATTTCTGGAGATAGATATTTTAAATTAGCTTAAACAAGTTGTCCTCGAAAAATGCATAGTTTTCCCGTCTTTTGACTTTGAAACTAAAATATTTAGCATTTGACGAAGAAGAGCCAACATATAATAAAGCCTAGCTCGATTACTATTGGTCTTAAAGAAAATTAAAAAAAAAACGGTTTTGTTCATTTTTTTAAAAGGTACATTTTCGTTAAGTAAAATTGTTTTGATAAAACGACAACTTATGGAGTTATTAGCAGAAAACTTATTAAAAACATTGATTTTTTGGATATAAAACTAACACTTTTTATAACGAATAAATCGAAAACTATCAATTTTATCAAAAAAATGTATAGAACGTTTTTTGCTTAGAATGAACGTTTTTACCAACTTTTGTGATTAAAATATAATAAAAAATTTCCACCCCCGAGATGGGGTGGCAACCACCCCCATGGTAAAAGCGCCTTTCGGCATGATATAGATTTTGATCCTTGGACTATCCACTACTTATTCTCAAATTGTCAAGCAAATCGATCCATTCTGTAAAAATTGCGAGGTTTTGTCCTATTTTAAGCTTCCATTACTTGGACTATTAAGAAAAATGCACTTTTTTAGAAAATTATAAAAATGTAATTTTGGATTTAATCAACTATTTTTTCTAAACTAAGCGTTTCAAACCGATCAAATCACATGAATCGTATCAACTATACCTAAATAAAGTTAATTTCTAGTGAAGAGTTATTAATTTCTATTAGGATTGCAATGACAAGGGTTTAATTAAAAAAAGCAAATAGCGACTTTTTTTCTTCATATAAGTGAGTCAGTTCTTATGCAAAAAAACTTTCATTAGAGTTCATTTGAAAGGTTTTTTAATGTAATGATATCTCTTAAGTTCGCCCAAAAAATTGCACCACATTCGAGTTATTTGCGATTGAAAGTTCTCCATATCGAGGTTCTTCGAAAATAACCATCCCTTAATGAGTAATAACTCAAGACGTTATTGGGTTTACATAGGTATTTCCGACGCGAATATCTTTGTTTTTTTTATTAGCTACAATTTTGTTCTTAATAATTTTTTCTATAAAATTAATTTTTTTAAGTTATTCATGAAAAATGGTTAAAAAACGTGAGTTTTTTCAATGAAAAATGCATAGTTTCAATCGCTAATAACTTGGAAAGTATCAACTTTGCAAAAAAATTTATAGAACAAAATTTACTCAGAATTGGTCAATCTATCGACTTCCGTAGTTATTTTGATTGAAAAAATGTTCATCCCCTAGATGGGGTTGTTTTCACCCCCAGGGCAAAAGCCCGGTTTGGCGTAGAGTAGATTTTGACAAAGGTTATAATTACTATCTAAATCCAAATTTTCAAGGAAATCGACCTTGATTCTCAAAATTCCACGAGAAAATGGCTGTTGATTGGACTATTGGTGACATTGAAAAATTTATGTCGAACCACTCTAAAATTAAAATAATTTTTGTGGATGAAAGAAGTATTTTTGTATCCGAGAATTTTCTCATCACAATATAAATATTCGTTTCACGTTTATGGTGCAAGTTTGTATTCCATCGCCTTGTCCTGCAATAAAATTGGATATTTTCAGCACTCACAATAATTAAAATCTCCGATTTTTACGACCAGAATTTTAAAATGATTTTTAGTTACAAAGAATCTTTATGTAATAGGGTAGGGATAGGATAGGTTTTTAAAATTTAACATATTTATTTTTTATGGTACCTCCATTATTAGTACAGAATTTTTTTATAGTACTTGGAAAAACCTTTAAAATGAGCAATATTAAATGTCGATTGCATTCAAACTAAGCGAGATATGCTGCAAAAAATTTCTGACTAATGTATTTTAAGACCCCCTCTGTGGCTCAGTGGTAAGAGCGCCTAACCTTTGGATCGAAAGTTCCGAATGGTAGTGAGTTCGAATCTCGCCAGGGTCAGAAATTTTTTCATTTATTATAAATTAATAAACGAAAATAGTTTCTGTCCTTGTGGGATCGGTACTCACCGGAGGGACCGCAGACGTTCGGATACAATTAGCGTCTCTTTGCAAAGACAATGACGTCGACTTTGCAAAGTAACAAGACTCAACACACACACTACACATTACACCTGAGTTAGTGATAAGTTATACAATTACGTGGCTAAAGGTTCTAGTTCAAAAAAATGTATTTTAAGAAAAAATGAGAAATGTATTTAACACCTCATCCACCAGAATTTAAATGCATCGTTTTCCTTCTAGAATACCTTTTACGATAGTGTTGTTTCCATGTTCAAAAAGTTGGACGGGTTTAAAATAAAAAATTAGATCAAATTATAGAGCGCATTTTTAAATTTTTTTAAAAATTCTTTCTTTTTCTCCACGTAACTCGAAAATGATAAGAGATACCCCAAAAATATACTGTACAAAAATGTAGGGTTTTTTAGATAAAAATTTTGTGTTTATTTTTCATTACTCTAATCATTTTCAAGTTACATAGAGAAAAAGGAAGATTTTTAAGAAAATTTAAAACGGCGCTCTATAATTTGATTTAATTTTTTTCAAAAACCATTCAGTTTAAACCCGTCCAACATTTTGAACATAGAATTAACACTATAATAAACGGTATTGTAGAAGGAAAAGGATGAATTTAAATTATGATGGATGAGGGATTAAATATATTTCTCATTTTTTTCTTAAAATACATTAGTCATCAATTTTTTTTTGCAGCATATCTCGTTTAGTTTGAATGTAATCGACATTTAATATTACTTATTTTAAAGGCCTTTTCAAGTACTACAAAAGGTATTGGTAGCATTATATACCTAAAATCGAGCGTTTCTCTGTTATTTCAAGTTAAATACACCGATTTGAGCATGCACCAAAAAAACAAACTATTTTCACCTAGCATATCTCTTTTTGTGTTATAACTAGAAGACTTACGAAGGAACAAATCTCTTTGTTTTTTTATAAGCTACAAAAATGTTTTAGATAGTTTTTTTACTTAGATGCATAGTTCTGAAGGTATTCTCAAAAAACCGTCCGAAAAGTTGTCATTTTTCAATAAAAATGGCCAATTTTTAACCACGAATAACTCAAAACCTATTTCTGTTTCCTTTGTCTTCTGTCCAGTCAGCATCTGCATAGCCGTTTAATGCACTATTTGTTCCTTGTTGTCCTAAAATAAACTTTTTATATTTAGTTTTCTTTAAATATCTTAACACTCTCTTTGCTTCGTTCCAATCTACTTCTTTTGGATTTTTATTCTGTTGATTTAGTATGGTGACGCTTGCCAATATATCCGGTCTCGTATTTACCGCAATATATAATAAACCACCAATCAGTTGTTGATATATTTCACTGTTTTTCATCGGCTTTTCTCTGCTAAAGTTATAGTATCCAACATCCAGCGGTATATTGGACTCTTTTGCATCTTTCATCATAAACTTGTTTAACAATTTGTCAATATAACTGGCTTGATTTAAATTATATATTCGTTAACCGCACCTTTCAATTTTCATACCTAAATAATTTTGTAATAACCCCAGACTCGTTATTTGAAAATTGCATTTTAGTTTGTCTTCAAATGTATCAATTACGTGTGTATCTGTTGCTGCTATTAAAATGTCATCCACGTATATAAGTACGTAAACCCTTTCATTATTTATTACCTTGATATATAAACATGTATCAATATTGCTTTTACAAAAATTTTTCCTTAATGACGTGATTTCCTCTTCCATAGCTTGCTTCCATTTTCCCTATCACTTCTTTTAAGCGCTTCTTTAAAGTTTCTAGGCTCTACTTCTTGGAGTTCTGTTAACTTTGCTATGCAGCGCTTAGGTGAAACACCTTTATTTACTCTGCTAGATCTACGACCACCTGAATTCTCTATATCGAGATCTGTATCTAATTGATAGTTAGAATCACCGTCATCGTCATGGGATTGTTCCCAACTTAAGTTCTCATAGGTGTTAGATGTGTCCGTCGAATATACTTTATGCTACAGTTCATAGGGCGTTTTTTACTTAGTGGATAATCGATTTTGCAAATAGTTGGCTGTCACCATTGCTTCCCCCCAAAATTTCTTTGCTAAACCCGCATATATTAGCATGCATTTAGCCATTTCAATCAGCGACCTATTTTTTTTCTCTGCAACCCCGTTTTGTTTTGTTCTGGAGAGTACCCTGCTGTATATTGAATTTTTATACCTTTACCCTTTAAATTCCCTTAAATTATTATTTACGTACTCGCCACCTCTATCTGACTTAATTACTGTTGGAACCCTAGCTAACTGATTACTCGTAAATTCTATAAACTCTTTTATACATTTTACCGTTTCATTTTTATGATTTAATAAAATTTATTATATATATAATATATAGTTGTATATCTAGAAAAATAATCAATTAAAGTCAAAATGTAACGTTTACCTCCTGGAGTAACAGTCTTCATGGGACCGCAAACATCCGTATGTATTAAGTGAAGAATATTAAATGTATTGCTTTGAGAAAATTTCGGAAAATTCTCACGTACAATTTTACCTTTCATACAGCATTCACAAGTTTCCCTAATCCTACAGTCTTTGATATCAATCCCGAATGCCATTTTCTTTTAAATTAAGTGTTTGACTGCGTCCATGTCCCTGTGTCCAAACCGTCTATGCCACGTATGTTGACAGTTACTGGGGTGCTCGAAAACACTAAGTCCATGGTCCACAGTTGAAAGCTTGTATAAGTCGGATGAAGGCCTCGCACTCGCGATCACTTTTCCGCGTAAAACGATTTTACACTCGTTTTTATCGAACTGCACATTATGTCCCGCACTTTTTAACTTTTTCACCGAAAGCAGATTTGAGTTTAATCCCGGCGCATACAACACATTGTCGATTTTTAAATTTTCTACTCCCGATTCAGTCACACACTCAATAAATCCTGTCCCTATACCCTGAACCTCGGAGTATTGCCCTTTCTGCTGCCGTCAAATTGGGTATAGAATCCTTTGCAATTAACCATGTGGCTTGAAGCTCCTGAGTCCACATACCACGAAGCAGAATCCCTTTTTCCGTCACTTGAGCTATAATTGACCATAAAACATGCATCATCAGTCACCTTCAATGACTTTCTTGGCCTTTTCCTTTTTAAACGCTTTGTACTTAAAACAACATCGTTTAAAATGACCTTTCCTCTTACAAAAATAACACTGCTTTGCTTCTGCGCTTGCAGTACCATTATTTTTGTTACCCATGTATGCTGATTTCATCACTGACTCCTCCTGATTTCTTCCTAAAGCTCCATGACGTCTCCTGTACTCATCGATTAACTTACTCGTTACAAGTTCCAGAGTAAACTCATTCGATGGCCCACTTTCCAGCGCTGTAATCAAAAAACTGTATGAGTCTGGAAGACTTTACAGCAAAATTCCTGCTGCGAACCTGTCCTTAATTTCTTCCCCTAAGGCGGCCAATTTATTCAACGATTCTAAGAATAAACTGATGTGCGCTTGATAAGTCTCCTCTAGCGATAGCCTACAGATGTTCTTTAACAAAAACACCATGCCAGATAAACTTCATTTTTGATTAAACTCCCTCAGCGCTTCCCACGCGTCGCGCGCGAATTCCTTATTCCGGAGATGCACTAACTGATTAACGTCGACAAGTAAGGCTATAGTTGACAAAGCCTTATCATTTTGTTTTTTTTCCAGGAACTGTTTCGGTCTGCTTCTGATGGAAACTCCTTCGAAAATATTTGCCATAGATCAGCATTGATGAGCAACATTTTCACTAAATAACTCCATGACTGATAGTTCTGACCGTTCAACTTTTCGACGTTATATTTCGCACTTTCCGCCATTATTTCGGTTAACACGACTACTATTCGCGACTGTACACTTTTAATTATTATCTTAATACAGGTGAGCTAATACGATACTGGGCCCAGAACCTATTAGAAATATAAGATAATAAAAGATAGAAATAAAGATATAAACTATTTTTATTTTAACCGAACGGAATTATTACAATAATACATACAAAGAAATTAAGAGATGTTTCTTCTACAAAATATTCGAACAGACTACCTACCACAAAAAACACACTTCCCACATTTATATGTAACATGACACTTTTACGCAAGAGTTCAGTGTATCTAATTAACTTTTATGATTCTGAGAAGTCGGTGGCCCTTGAAGATTATTGAAGGCGGCGTATATTTATTTAAGCAACGCTAACAAAAATAATAATTATAGTTGAATATTAGATTCCAACAAATACTAGTTTCGTGTTTGAAATAAGATGGATATGTTACATATCATGCAGGATCAGGCAACCAAAAACTAATTGAAATATATGACCAAAGACAAAATGCATGCAAAACAAGGGCGGATCCAGGACCGATTTTCGGGAGGGGCCATAAACTTTTTTTGGGGAAGGGTATCAGGGGGTCTGGGGATAATTTTTAAAAATTACTGTTACAATGGTGAGTTTTCAGGCACTTTTCATACACTTTTGAGTGCCATAAAGACATTCAAAACTTATCCTTATTAAAGTATTATTAAAGCCAGTACCAATTTCTACACATTTCTTCGGATCCAAGAGCAGTTCTTTCAACAAGTTTAATACTACTTTTCCCAATGCTTCTCCTGTCAGACCTTGTTCTTTCCCTCTTTCTTGATTTTGAACTTAACAAAGTTTTCACGAATGTTGTTATTGTGTATGCCTCTCAAATTTAGAGAAAGCTGTTCCACGTGGGATACGTCGGTCATTTCGTCAAATAGGACAGAGTAATAATTTGCACTTTGAACCTGATTCATTATTTGTTCAATTATTTCTTCACCACAACATGTTATTAATTGATTTTGACTAGGCTGCTAATGTATGTTACTCGGGAAGATGCTGTGGATAGGTGTTGTTTAAAAGCCTTATCTCCTGATGCGATTTTAAACCTTAACGTCTTACCCAGCATCTTAACCAGCTGCTTAACCAGCATCTTCGTCCAGAAGCAGAAGGCCATCATCACGATGGCCTCTTAGAGAAATATTATTGGTCGTAGTCTTTCTCTATTTTCTTGTATCTGTTTAGACCTCTGCGAGTCTATCTGTTTAATGACTGACTTTTGCGATTACGATCACTTTATAGAAAATCCAGGCCCACCTGAAAGCACTCCTTGTGGTATGATGTTTTTTCATGGGTTTGTATGGCTCCGTCTTTGCCCATGAGTTTGGCGAAAGATGTTAAAGGTTTTGTGACAAGGCTTTGGGCTGTCAATGTCATCCCTTTATTGTGACCATATTTTTTATTAAAAAAAAATAAAATTCAATACTTGCAAAACAATCCCTTTTGAATGTACAAAGGTACTAACCAACTCCTTTGTTCTAAGTGCTGATGACCCAAGTAACGCTTCATTTCTTTTTTATTCTTTATGTGTACAGAATATCGAAATTGATACGATTTTGATGGTTTCCAAGGTCGTTCTAACAATTGGTACTTTGTAAAATTATCAACATTTTGATTTACAAAACATCATATGTCATTCTTGAAGCTTCTGTTACTGGTTTTGTTCAATTCTAGTCCAGAAGACATATTTATCCCCTGTTTTCTACATAATATATGTGTTTGAAACTAAAAACTTCTATTTTTTTAAATTCTCGGAGGGTGCCATGACCCCCATGGCCCCCTCCCTGGATCCGCCCTTGATGCAAAATGACAAATGTCCATATCGATGTCAAGACCAAATAACCATTTAACGTTAGATTCATAATAACCATACAAACTGTTGTCAGGCATTCGTCAAAACTCAGGTATGACTCAGTATGATACTTTATCAAGAACTAAAGGAAATATATAATAAAATAAACAGGGAATTCTCAAAACCCATCAGGTTCCTCATTAGAAATATATACCGGGTACTCTGGTCATATCAACTCATCACAGATCAACCAGTGCCACATAATAGACTGAATATCATATTAATTAATAAACTGACTAGACAATGTAAATTGATTGATGGGAATAAATATACAGTGGGAAAAATGAAAGATTACCCATGAACGAACATATAAAACACGCTGTATTTTTCTCTCACCGTGTCACAAAAAAAAATTGGCCCACGCAAGTACATGTAATACTTATGTAAGCTGTTCTTATAGGACTGGTACTAGTTCATTATTTTCTGGAACATAGAAAATATGTGTATAATATGATCGCTCATGGGTAATCTTTAATTTTTCCTAATATATTTAACACAATAATCTGCGTATTAAAAAACTAAAAACTATGACAAGATCGGCACGTAAAGTGATCTTGAGATACAAATAAGGAGATAATGGATAATGTATAAGGTAGTACACATATGATACTTATCCTCTTTACTATCTTAGTGAAAAAATGAATCTTCCCCTTAAAGAGAGTGAGACCTGGTTATATAAAAAATAATAATGTATATAATCTTAAATCGTTAAATTAATCTTGCAATTAAAACATGGTATGTTCTATTTGGCAAACATTAGTAGTTCACATTATTTAAGTAAATCATAAGAACCTAATAAAATAAGACATTGAATCCATCGGAACTAATATTATCGATCTCCAACTCTTGAAAACTTTAAACCCTTGCAGTTTATTAAGTTCATAAAAGGTTCCTCTAAGTCCTCTTCGGTTCTTCGAATCGCTCAAACCTAATTAATACTTTTTGATCTCTGGTAACTTTTCTGACTTTTAAGGAATAAAGTAGTTTTCTGGAGAATAATAAAGTTTTACCGAGAGAAGAAAAATAGTTTAATAAGAAAGAGGAAAATGGAGCTCCCGTCTCCGGCGTTTCCTTGTCCGTCTCCTCACCTCCTCTCGTCTACATCTCGCCCTCAATCATTTTCAATATGAAATTTTTATGTATTGATCGAGTTTTTTAGCAGGGGTTGATTGGCGACCGCCGCGAGGGGATGGAACGGCATCGCGCTGTCACCTCTAGCCGGACATTGTCGTCCGATGGCTTTTTAATGCCTTTTACCAAAGAATATTTCTACCCCCTATACTTGTACCGAAATATTGAGACTGAAAATGAAGGGAAGCGCAGAACGAAGAATGAAATTTGAATGAGTTTTATCTAACGTTTGTAATTGTTTGTATAATTTGAACACCTCTGGATAAATAGTCCGTATCCAGCGATTGAATATTTAATTGTTACCTTAATCAAAACAATTTATAAAAAAATGAACTTGAAAATATACTTTCATTAAAAATATATGTACCGGGTGTCCCAATAAGAATGGCTCTCGGCCATATCTCAGGAACCGTTTATAGTACAGCTTTGAGAAAATAGTATATTATTCAACCAGCATGTAATGATGGCTATTACTCACGATGATGAAGTTTGCGCGACACGAGCCGTAGGCGAGTGTCGTAATTCATCAGAGTGAGTAATAGCCATTACATGCAAGTAGAATACTATACTTTTTCTACGACCGTTTTTATTTGGGTTAGTAGAAAATATAATTATCAACTACTAACATTATTCAAAATCGAAAGATTTTATTTTTGATAACAAAACATATTTTATATAACTATGGCAACACTGTTAGAATTGCCCTCTTTAAGCTTACGAAACAATGAAACAGACAGTTGACATTAGTTTCATGGAATGGAGGTGGCTTTTAAAAATAAGACATATTTTAAGGCAATTACACGAAAAGGAACGTGTGCTCTCAATAAAAATTTATTGTACAATCAACAGTAAGTAAAACAGAATTCATTGATATAAATTTCATATCCGTAAGCCCTTTTACGGAATTATTAGCGATTGTTTATATTTACGTTTGAATAACGTCAATCTTAAAATGTCAAATGTTGAAATTTAAACGTAAAAAATATACTAACCCATTGTTACAGTTAAAAATCCTTTAAACATTTTTCGAATTTAATTGTTGATATAAATTACAATGACTATTTTATTAAATAAACAAGTTTAAGTAATTTTATTTGCTAATAGGTATATTAAAAGTGAAATGCACCACTAGAATCTAACTTCAACCCGTGAGTAACGACTCGTGAGTAACTTCAGCCTGTGAGTAATGAACGATTACTCACGGGTAAAGTAATGGGTGTTATTATCTATTCAAAAACAGCGAATAATGAGCATATTATTAAACGGTCGTAGAAAAAAATATTTATCTACTCTATGTCATATTATGTATACGTTTTTAGTTTGTGAAAACTGTCATTATAGATAGCAGTGCGTAAAGAATTTAAAGTGGGCGTGAAGTAACAATGTATTTTAAATGGGATTTACTTTTTCGCACAGTTTTTGACACACTTTCATATAATCAAATATCCTTAACTTTCGCGTTATCATGGTGATGACATAATGAGCAATAAATTACAACAAAGGTTTTGACAGTTTTGTGGTTTGAAAGATTTTAGAATTTTTAAATGTCAAAATTCTAAAAATTGTAGAATAGAAATAAATTCTAGTGACGAAGAGTTACAGTTTTTTTATTTGTTTACCGTAGATAAAATATTGTATGAAACTTATGTATGAACTTACGCGATGTATAGCACTCGCTCCGCTGTCGCTTGTGCTATAAACATCGCGTGCGTTCGCAAAAAGCATACTTCACGAACTGTTTCATAAATAACTATTATAACAAAAGTTGCCTCGGGAAAAG